>NC_138771.1:634925558-635181639 GCF_965119305.1 Pelophylax lessonae | reverse complement strand
GTCGAGGCCTGCCAGCATCTCTGGCACATTGACTTACGTGGATGAGAATCACTGGCCATGCAAACAAAGCTCTGGTGGATTGATATAGAAGAGCCCGGAACTTTAATTTAATTTTTGGGAACCGCAGCATGGGGGTATTACTCCGCTTGCTCCTGAAAATGAATCAATAGTCGCCCCTCTAGTCCCAGCCCTCTGCCCAACTGATGGGGCCAAGGAACGTATCTAATTTCTAGGAGCCACGGCCTATGAAATGACTGTGCATTACCTGCTCCAGGCTCCAACTTGAACTGATAAGGGACCAGCTCCAAACCCCTATCAGAGGCCCTCAGAGGTGGTCATCTTGGCAGGGGCATCAATGTCTGCTTCACTTTTAGTAGAGCCTTACAATGGTGTGCCCTACTGATCCTCTCATTTACTGCAAGTCTATCAGACAGCTCCTGTCTGACTGCAGATAATATTTGAATTTGAAATCCCAAACGCACACCGAAATTTTATGAGTCTTTGTATAAACAGTTCGCTGAAGGAATGTGACTCAGCTAAAAGGAAAATTGTCGTATTCTATCTTATAGAACTATCTTGTAAGACTGAAGCACCATTTAGTGGCTAAAACTTGGTATCTGTTTTTGGTTTTCATTCTGGAATAAAAGGTCATTTTGGCCTCTAGATGGCCAACTTTCTGTCGCTCTTCCGTTGCTTTTTAGTAAGTTAAAGCTTAGGCGTGAATACTTTTGCATAGGTCCAACTTAAACCGATGTAAGTATGTATGTGCCATACCTGGCTGATCCCGTGGAAGCTGCAAATCACTGTAGTAGCCACTGCCACCACACTGAGTCCCACTGGCTTCCAGGTACTGGTGCTGAGCAGCTGTCCTGCTGCATCACAAACATAGAAGGTTGCTCACTTGGCATGGGCACCATTCAGAGAATGCTTTGCATTTTCTCAATGAATGTAAAAGTTCTCTTATTAAACAAGGTAGAGAGGAGGGACAGCAACATCACAATCAATTAAGAAAAAGTGCCTAGTTATCATTCAACTTTTCCCAATGTTAAATATCATCCTTGTTATAAATAGGCCCCTATGGGTGAGTGAGCCATACCTGAAGCATTCATGTACCCACAGCTTGGTCATACTGTGCTTCGTATCATGTAAGTCACGGTGTGCCCGTAACATGCCTTGGAATACCTGGGAAATGGGAAATACAGATGTTAGTAATCTTTTAGATCTCTCTATGCTGGTGCAAATGTGTCATAATATACTTTATAAATGAGCAAACAGTGTGGCTGGGCAGTGGGGAACGTTAATAGAATTCTTGGGTGTACCAGCAGTTATCACTAGAGGGATCACCAGCAGGAGGAAGGAGGTCCTAAATTCTCTATATAGATCTTAAATTATCACTAGAGGAGTCACCAGCAGGAGGAAGGAGGTCCTGATTCCTCTATATAGATCTTTAGTTATTACTAGAGGGGTCAACAGCAGGAGGAAGGAGGTCCTGATTCCTCTATATAAATCTTTATTTATCACTACAGGGGTCACCAGCAGGGGGAAGTCTTAAATCTGAAGTAAATACTCCACTCTACAACCCAAAAAAGTTCCCAAAAACAGCATGGACTGCTAAAATTCCTAGAATGTGTTTGCACACCAGGATGACTTTAGAAGGCTATGCCAATCCCCTGTCTGCCAAAGCCAGTGCCACCTTTGATAAATAAATAATGAATTTGAAATAATCCAAATCTTGTTTCAAAAGTGTAGTTTCCATGGCGAAAAGCACCCTATCACTACCCTTCTCCATTGCTATTAGTTAATGAATAGAGATATAGATGTTTTTGAGAGCTCCTGCCAGGAAAAGGGGAAGGCCTGATGTCACCCTCGGGACACAGTAGAGCAAAGCCCAGAGCTTGAAGGATGCTGAGAATTAAATAATAACTGAGCATGTGCCACGTGCCAAACTGACACAGAAAAATGAGCAAAACAATGCAATGGAATATGTTCTCCAAAACTGTTCACTACTACTGGGCCCCATGTAAGGAGAGCTTCTAAATGGGACTGTCTTTAATAATTGAGTTTACTTCCGTATTGGTGAGTTTAATGGTGGGCTTTTTTCAGAAAGGTCATTTTAACAATTACATTTCTCATAAATTAAATTTCTATACATGCTAAAGCATGTCAAATAATGGTCAATGGCACCAGCAATGAATTCTAAATGGTCTAAAAAGTTTCAAATTGATGTCAAGATCATGCTTCATTTCCCCATAAAAGCCCATTGAGAAACCCTCTAAATCCTTCCAAGAAATAGAACTGAAAGGAAATTAGTCCATTGGTGGACAACAAATAAAATATTTAAAATAATTTTAAAGACACTGCTTAGAAAACACAAAGCTCCAATGACAATATTAATACTTATTAATCAAATGGGAGTTTCTGATATTTTCCACATAGAACTTTTTTGATTTTTTTCCCCCATTTATACATTTTCTTAATTTAGTTCCACTTGTGACTCACCTTGGAGATGTCTCTGAGGTTAAACAGGTAGTGGATTTTGGCAGGGGTGGGCAGGAATCTCTGAATAACTGCGTTATACAGCTCTATGGTCGCCTGCGTGATTATATCCCCAACTGGTTTCACCTCTTCCTCAAAATCTTGCAGCTTCTGGCTCATCATCGTCCCGAAAATCCTCTTGATCTGAGATTCCTGCAGAAGAGCAAGTAAATTCCAATATTATCAGATCCCCCATGACTGGCTTTAAAAGAGAAATGAATCTTGTAAACCTGGGTCAAAAAAAATAAAAATTCCCAGAAAAGTGGAGGCTGGTATAGCCACAAAGGTTGGCCAACTCCATATTAATGTTCATGGTTTTGGAACGAGATGTCCAACAATCTCCTATTTTGGCCATATGGTAAAAAAGGAGATAAATTTGAGCCAAGGGGTTATTCATGATGTAGCACCCTACAAGGTAGGTGCTAGGTAAAGTAAAGTGGGCCTTGGCTGCCTAACAGTAGGGCCATGATTTCAGCTAGGCTGTCATGTCTCTCAGGTGTGTCTACTGAGAGGGGAGTCTCCCCACTGACACATTCAGGCCTGTATCTACCCCAGAAGGCAGATTCTGCCGCAAGGGATTCTGGGAGTGGGTATAAGTTTGAGGTGAACGCATGATGCAGCATCTTTGGCAGGAAGCAGAGTCCCAGGAGGGAGAGTACGGCTGTCTCTCCTCCTGTCAGAAGAATCGGGTGTCTCGGGCGGCTGGCCTGAGAGTGCAGAGAGAGCTGAGCTGATTTGCAGAGGGGATCCTGTGTGCTGAGGACCAGTATAAATATGGCTCCATAGAAGAGGGGATCGATGACTGGGGATCCACGGATGAAACTGAGTGGGACTGGGGGTCGGAAGCTGGGAGCAGCTCCCCAGGTCTTGATGTGTCAGTGATTATTGATAAAGAGGCCAAAGAAGCCCTGGAGAGGGGGGACTTAGCTCAGAAACTGGGGTTCTGTGATACCTACGTTGAGAGAATCCCAGACCTCACCCCTCCAGGAAACATTGCCCAAGCAAGAGACCAAAACGTGGCCTATGAGAGTATGATACAAAGAGTGTACACCCCATTTTCTCCACAGGGGAGAGGTAACAGGAGGACTCTTCCCCGGCTGTCCCGAATGCAGAGGTGGCTGCAGAAAAAGCTGGCACTCGAGTATGGATATGACTATCCGTATGCACCCAGAGAGGTGATGTTAATGGTAGAGAAATTCAGAGACTTTTGGTGTGACGAAATGATCTGGGATTTCTTATTTGTCCCCAAGCCATATAGGGACTCACCGGAGGAGAAATAAAAGAAAAATTTAAAACTGTAAAAGCGCAATGGAACTTTGGGCGCTCCATTTACATAGACAGAGTGGAGGTCCGTCGCCTGGATGGGTCAGGCCAGGCCTGGTCCATCAGAGTCCAGAATGATCAGGGTGTTTATGTCCGGGTCCCTCACCCTGATTATTATATCTGAGGGAAGCAAGTGTTTCATCTGAACTATTCAAAAGCAAGAAAAAAAAGAACTGTGTTGGCCGGCTGGCTTCCCCAACTAACCAAGGAACTTTGAAAAGTTTAATGCTGGATTAACAAGTTGTTGAAAGTGTTTGAGTTCAATGCAGACCCCTTGGGCCATCGGGCCAGGGTCTTGGAGGGAAAGTTGCTATGTTAGACCCCTTGGGCCATCGGGCCAGGGTCTTTGTGGATTACAAATAACTGTGTGGGAAACCATCCACAGTTTTAACAAGGTGAAGATATCGTATGTTACGAGTTCAAGTGTATCCAAGATTTCTGGTGGGGGGTGCCCTGTAGGACCCCTGTTGTTACTTCTCTGACTCAGCAGGACTACAGGTCACACAGCATGGTGACTTGCCCTTTTTCCTTCATGAAGTACTCGGAAAAACAGCATGAGGGTGCTGTGTTTCACTTCATCAATGGACTCTGCATAGCTAGCCAGTGATAGGGTACAGACTTCTACCTGCTAAGAAGTGGACCCGGCGAGTCAAGACACTGGACAGCAGAGGTAGTCAGGGAAGGGAGTGGAAAGGTCGCCCTTAGAGTTAAAAAGAGGGTCTTTCCACTCAACTGTCAAGATAGTCTTGTATTTTCCTATGTGTATGCAGTTGACTAACTTTTGCTTCCTTTTTCTCTACAGGTGGGATAGTCTAGAGACAGTTAGTTAGGAAATGTGCATTGTGTTTTTCTTCGTGGTCCCCACCAAACGAGTTTGTTTGGTGGGGGGTGCATCAGTTTTCATGCACCTTAAAAAAATATTTGTATATTTGTACAGCACAGTATGTAAAGCTATATTTTTTCACCGTAATTTATTTGTACATTAGTTTTTCCCTTCTCCCCCTTTCCAGGTTTGTGGTATACTCCTGATTTTTGGCCGTGTTTTTGATAGGAGACGGCTGCCTCAGAGTCAGAGGGACCTGACTCAGTTTGGTGTAGGGTGGATGTAGCACCCTACAAGGTAGGTGCTAGGTAAAGTATAGTGGGCCTTGGCTGCCTAACAGCAGGGCCATGATTTCAGCTAGGCTGTCATGTCTCTCAGGTGTGGATGCTGAGAGGGGAGTCTCCCCACTGGCTCCATGAAAGGATTCTCATAGGGCAGTGGAGGAAACCCAATCAGAGACACATTCAGGCCTGTATCTACCCCAGAAGGCAGATTCTGCCGCAAGGGATTCTGGGAGTGGGTATAAGTTTGAGGGGAATGCATGATGCAGCGTCTTTGGCGGGAAGCAGAGTCCCAGGAGGGAGAGTACGGCTGTCTCTCCTCCTGTCAGAAGAATCGGGTGTCTCGGGCGGCTGGCCTGAGAGTTCAGAGAGAGCTGAGCTGAGTTGCAGAGGGGATCCAGTGTGCTGAGGACCAGCGGAGAAAGAGGGGTTCAGTTCCAGGAAAGCATTCTAAGGTCGTGAGTATTGTGAATTGCCCCTGGGGGTCTGCCTAGAGTAGAGGGGACCACTCCGGAGAAGGTTCCAGGGATCCATGAGTCAGCTAGCAGTAAAGGGGGTGCCTAGTCGGAGGACCCTGAAGTGTCAGAGGACCCTGCAGTGTAAAGGGGGCACCAGCGGTTGGGCCCTGAAGAGTTAAGTGTACAGTGTGAAGTGTACAGAGTGGAGAGTTGCAGCAGCACAAGCAGTTACAAGAAGCTACCTCAGTCAGTGAAGGGCTGGAGGGAGTTGTTCATCAGACTTTTGAGCTAAACAGAGTCTCAGGAGTCAAATGTCCTACAGTCCTGGATCTTCTGAGTTAAGAGTGTTAAAGTCGAAGTTCTAGCACAGTTCAGCAGAACAGTATCTCCAAGCGCCAGGAAGCCTTGGCCGGCATCCAGCTGGCGTCAAGACAGCGCCGACAGGCATTTTTCTGTACAGTGTCCCAGTTGAACCTAGTTGAGCCAGAGGAGTATCCCACTCATTCCCTTCTCCCATCCCCATTACAAAATAAACAAATCAAAACCAAGATGCCGGAATGGTCATTGTCTCAGTTCTCACACTTGGGTTCACAACTTAAATGTGTTGGAAGTTTCTCCGGTAACAATGGCAGACCAACATTAGGCTCAAGGCCTGGAAATATTGCTACAATAATATTTAATATAGACTTCAATGTAACTGAAAAAATAACACTTTTGACTCACCGAGGGGAAGGTCATATTAATCAGGTTGAATCGACTCTGAAGGCGCCCAGAAATTGCAGTTCGGCCTCCTCCAGGAGGACCCATTGCTGCCATAATGAACATGTCCTGAGAAAAGTGATAGGAACGTGTTTGGAGAGAGAAGATAATGTTTTGTATAAGAAAAAAGTAGAAAAAAGGTCTTCAAGATACATCAAGGATAACATGAGGCTGCTGACCATCTGAAGAACAAGGTTCCTTACCTTGACATATTTGATGCTTTGGTTCTGGCGATCATACCAGAAGCCATAATCAATCCAGAGCCGCAGAAGCTCCAGAGGTGGCTGTGATCCGAATGTATCCTTAGCTGGCATATTGAGGTCATCCATGAAGGTCAGGAGTTGTTTGCCCCCAGCAGGTACGTACACGCCCTTTGTCCTTTTCTCCACACGACTCTCAATGATATTTTGCACGTTGCTGGAGCTTGTCTGAGGAGGAAAACGAACATTGACCCTTGTGAATGACAAATGTACCCATAAGATATTAACTTTTAATATGCAGTGCTACTTCATATGTTATCAAGATGTGATGGGGGCATGCAACACAGCTTGCCAAAACATACACATGGGGCAAGTACAGTAACATGCTTTCCTACTGACAGAAAGAATGGATGTCTTAATAAGATATGGCGAAAAGTACAAATTGCAGTGGCACATTGCAATGAATCATTGCACTCATTTAGCTTCTGCAAAGTGAGTTCTGAAATGTTAAAGTCTGGTGATTCCAAACTTTTCACTTGCCGTCAAATTTAGGCCCAGGCGCAACAGCCCCTCTGACAAAAAAAACGAATCTCCCTAGTGGAGTAACTGACAGAAATAAAAACTTGAAAGGATAATAATGCCCACTTTGTACAAAATTAAAAAAAAAAAAAAAATTTGGGCTTCGTATAGACTTTTATTAGACTTTCATTTACTTGGACCATCTGGCTGAGCCGTAAGTCTACAAAAACGTTTTTTTTGTTGTTACCTGTGCGGACATGTTAACAGTTAACAATGCCCACTTGTTGGCATCTAAAGACTGCAGAACACTTTGGGCAATAGATGTTTTCCCAGTCCCCACTGGACCAACGAGGAGAACCGGATTTTGGTGCGTCACCAGAGCACTAACAATAAACTGGTAGCGTACTGTGTCCACTGTTGGCACCATGATCTTGTAGAACGGGGTACTGTAAAGAGCAAAGGCAAGAAAAATTACACAAACTGGCAATATCTCAAAAACATTGAACAGTAATCTGAACTAGAAAACGTACAATTTCCGGGGAAATTGTGTGAAGTGTTCTTGCCGTGTGTGTGTGTGTGTGAGGGGGGGGGGGTGTGTGGTGTGTGTGAGGTGTGTGTGGGGGGGGGGTGGTGTGTGTGTGTGGGGTGTGGTGTGTGTGTGGTGTGTGTGTGGTGTCTGAATTAGAAAGGTGACTTAGGGCCAAGAACAAAGCTGCCAATAGGGGAGTACAGTCGATACGCCCGTACTGGGCCCAGGTCCCATCAAGTTGGCATGCGAGGGCCCAAGGTTGGCAGTAGCAGTGTAGTACTATTAAAGGTGTACTCTGTGTTTGAGTATTGGTGTAGTAGGTGTGTACTGTGTCCTGAAGTATCGGTGTAGTAGTGGGGGACTGTGTGTTGTAGTATTGGTGTAGTAGGAGTGTACTGTGTGTTAAAGTTTCGGTGTAGTAAATATGTACTGTGTCTTGTACTAACGGTGTAGTAGGGGTGTACTGAGTGATGCAGTATTAGTGTAGTAGGAGTGTACTGTGTCTTGTAGTATTGGTGTAGTAGGAGTGTACTGTGTGTTGTAGTTTTGGTGTAGTATTTGTATACTGTGTCTTGTAGTATTGGTGTAGTAGGTGTGTACTGTGTGCTGTAGTATTGGTGTAGTAGTGGGGGACTGTGTATTGTAGTATTGGTGTAGTAGGAGTGTACTGTGTGTTAAAGTTTCGGTGTAGTAAATATGTACTGTGTCTTGTACTAACGGTGTAGTAGGGGTGTACTGAGTGTTGCAGTATTAGTGTAGTAGGAGTGTACTGTGTCTTGTAGTATTGGTGTAGTAGGAGTGTACTGTGTATTGTAGTTTCGGTGTAGTAGGTGTATACTGTGTCTTGTAGTATTGGTGTAGTAGGGGTGTACTGTGGCTTGTAGTATCGGTGTAGTAAGGGTGTACTGTGTGTTGTAGTATTGGTGTAGTAGGAGTGTACTGTGTGTTGTATTTTCAGTGTACTAGGTGTGTACTGTGTCTTGTAGTAACGGTGTAGTAGGGGTGTACTGTGTGTTGTAGTAGGAGTGTACTGTGTGTTGCAGTAGGAGTGTACTGTGTGTTGTAGTAGGAGTGTACTGTGTGTTGTAGTTTCGGTGTAGTAGGGGTATACTGTGTGTTGTAGTATTGGTGTAGTAGGAGTGTACTGTGTGTTGTATTTTCAGTGTACTAGGTGTGTACTGTGTCTTGTCGTAACGGTGTAGTAGGAGTGTACTGTGTGTTGTAGTAGGAGTGTACTGTGTGTTGTAGTATTAGTGTAGTAGGGGTGTACTGTGTGATGTAGTAGTGCTGTAGAAAGGGTGTACTGTGTGTTGGGGTAGCACTGTAGTAGTTGTGATGTGTGATGGGGCCCTGTGAGGTAGGTTATATGGGGGCTGCATAACTTCTAATGGCAGCATTGGCCATGCAACATAAATTGAAAACTCATTTATGCACAGAAATGTAATAATGTATTACTGAATACAGATCTTCCAGAGTTAGCTTTAAGATTGGGTTGACCATGTACATGTAGTACAAGTTGCTGTCAATCAGCATTGAGATTAAAAATAAAAAAAAAACTGCCTGGTTCCTGTTATAAAGCTGAAGTAGAGACAGAAGACCAACGCTTCCAAGCCATAAAGGACACCCTTTGTCAAGACTAAAATGAAGCTTTATTTGTAAAGAAACTGGAACAAATCTACATGACTGGTGGACGTATTGGACAGAGGTCTTTTCCCTTCTCTCTAATGCACATGGCAAAACAATCACTTTAGATCCCAAAGTAGCTTAACATGAGCCCTCAGGACTAAATACCAATGCGCAGTTAAAACTGTTATTCCAAAAGAGCAATGATACATGGCAAAATTAAAGCTATCCTTCAGGACCCAATCTCCAAATATGCTAAAGCTTGGCAACCTCGAAAAGATAAATTCCTCCCCTCGGGCTTTGATACCACATTGCTCGACCTGTAATAAAATGCTACTACCCAAATATCTCCAATCTCGTGATTTGGAATAACAGTTTGAACTGCGCATTGGTATGTAGTCCGGAGGGCTTATGGTAAGCTACCGTGGGATCTAAAGTGATTGTTTTGGTAGCCTTTATCACCTAGACCTCCTGGGAAACCCACCTTGACCCTCTCTCTTTTTAAACCCGCCCAATTATCCTCCTACCCTCTTCCTTATCCCTTTTATTAATCATTATGGGACCAGACATTTAATACAAAACACCTACACTGTTGTATTCGCTATCTGGCAGACAAAAGTAATATTGTGTTAGACTTGTCTATGTTTCTGTAACACCAATCTGATGTATATGACTGTTACCTTACGAGGTCTGTCCCATCGGCCAGTTATTTTCTGGTATATTGCAAAATTGTAAAAGAATAAACATTTTTGAAACAGAAAACAAAACTTTATTTAAGTTGACAAAGGGAATCTTGAAACATTGCACATATGCTGTCCTGTAGAATACCTTCATACTTAGAATGCTGACAACTTTGCAAGTTTTTTTTTAAAAATACTTACTTGGCTGGAATTCGCCAACCTTTGGGCAATCTGTCCTCAAAGTTTATCCAGTTCTTTGTTTTTGGGTCTACAAAATACTCATACACCGTGTCCTGCAAGCAGAAGAGGAAAAAGATCTTAAAGTAGTAGATAGGAAAAATATGTATTGAACGCTACCCTTGCCTGGCACAAAGGTTAAGGTCCAACATGTTAGCTGAAGACCGCTGGATTTTATCTTTGTTGGCGCACTTCTTTCTTGACACAAATTTTAACAGGTGAATATTTATCAGGGCTACCTTTTATATACACAACACACACAGAAAAAATATATCACATCCACAAATATATCACATTCACCACTGTGTGCTCCCCTGGTCCCCCCCCCCCCCCCCCCCACTGTGGTGCCCCTTCCCCCAACTGGGCTCCCTTCCCTCTCCTGCCGGCTGCTGCAGGGGATGAGTCACAATAGAGTCACAGGAAGGGGTCGGTAAATATGTACATTTCCAGCTCCTTCCTTTTTTGAATGGACAGAGTCATAGTCAGTGACATTGTAAAAAAATATAATAAAAAATGATAAAAAATAATACTTAAAGTAGCAAAAGATAAAAACTACTGACACCAGTGGGTCAACTTCCAGGATAGCAAAGGTCACACTTGCAACCAGGCCCTGGCATCCCACCACTGTGGGGAGGCCCCAAGATGGCAGGAAGGGGGCCCACTGCAGAACTTGTGAAAGGGCCCCACAACAAGAGTAAAGGGCCCCAGGATCAGTGGAAAGAGCCCCAGGCTTGAAGGGAAGGGCCCTGGCCAGGGGTCTGGGGGGCCCTTCATGGTTTCCTGCACCGGGGCCCTGAAGGTTCTAGTTACACCTCTGACTTTAAACCTAGCCCTAACTGCAAAACCGACCATTAACCGTTATCCACCTATAATTAATGTTCTTTAGCATGAAGACCCATGATGGGGATATGTTATTAACCTCTTTGAAAGCCACTAGCTAAAACTCTGAGCAGATAGCAGCTCTCAGTTGCAGCTGTCACCAAAAGCTCTTGTCACCATTAATGACGGGGAACTAATCAGAATGGATCACTATCATCTGATCACTATACCAACTTTGATCAATTGCAGGCTGGAGGCTTTACTGACAAAATATGGCTGTAGGTAAACACTGCTGTATGGAAACAAATACACATACTCATGCAGCTAATGCTCATGCGCATGTGCCAGCACATAGTTGAGCTCTGGCCAGTAACACTGATACCTATGTGCACCAGCGCGCTTTGGCACGCACGTACGCACGCCCGCCCAATCCCGGGAATGGTACCAAGTTGTCCATTAAAAAGGATAAGTTCACCTTTTGTATCATGTTACATGTTTTATCCCTATTCAGGGTGTAACGTGTAACATGTTATGAACAGACTGGCCCCCTCACCTCCCCGATATGACAGCTAGTGGAGATCTTCTGTGCTTCCCCCGCTAGCTGTCACAATTAAAAAAACATTGATTGTCAGAAGGCAGATGGTTCTGATCTGGCACACACTGCACAGCATAGAGCTGAGTGTAATCTGAGAACTGACTGGAGGGAATGGACTCCCCCCTACACAGTCTCATAGGGAAACATGCACAGAAGAGGCTGTCAATAACAGGCTCCCCTCCCCATCCCACGGATCGCTTAGAGTCGGCCTAACCTACCATAAGTGACTGCAGATAACAGAAGAAGGAGACCGCAGAGAGAAATCACACTAAGTGCCTTGGAATGAGCCAAATACATACTATAGAAGGATATGTTTTGTTTATTTTTCATTTTAGAGGTTTACAACCATTTTAAAAAGTCCTCACATCACAGATTACAGAACCTAAATATTCATCATAGCAGTAGTTTACTCCTTCTCTGACTGTTTTAAAGAGGTTTCAACCTGAGAAGAAGATAGCTGCAAAGAATGCTGTTCTGGTGTGCTGTCTCTTTAGCTAACCCATAGTGCTCTGATAGTCCTTTGTCCTGAAAGAACTGTTTACTTGTATAAAAACCACAATTTGAAAATGTAACAATTAAAAAAAAAAACCCTAAACTAAAATTAACCCCAAACCATTAGAGTTTTCTCTTTAAACTGGTTTTCTCCACCCTCGGAGATATGACTGAATCACACTTGGATGGATTGAGCCTTCCCTTATTGTAACAAACTTGTAGAAATGTTTACATTTCTTTCGCTGAGTATATCCATTCACTGTGTTATTTCTTTCGGGCAATCACCTTATTGGGAAAGCTTCCTTCGATCTCTCTCAGGTAGTTGTCGATCTTCTTCCTCCCGTCTTCATCCACAGAGGCGCATACTGACCAGACCAGGCAGAAGAGGAACCAAAGTTCCACCATGCGGCTGTAATTGTCTTGGTCTGCTGGATTCACCTATGAGGTGAACAAGAGATATAGAATGACATTTGGCTGGAGCTGATTGCAAATATACAATACTTGGCTAAGATTATGTTCGAAAGGAAACTAACTTGGGCTTCCTCTAAAGCAGGGATACCCAAATTATGGCCCTCCAGCTGTTGCAGAACTACACATCCCATGAGGCATTGAAAAACTCTGACATTCACAGACATGACTAGGCACGATGGGAATTGTAGTTCCTGAACTGGAGGGTCATAGTTTGAAGACTCGTGGTCTAAAGCTGATCTAAACCCAAAAAAGAAAAAAAATAATATATTACAGCTTATCAGTCCTTAGGTGTGGTGGCTGCATTTGTTTCATTTTCAAACTCTTGTTCATATCAATTACAAGGGAGCTGATGGGATTAGTAGTTTACAGAAAAAATAAGATTTTTGCTTCCTTTTCAGCTCACAGAAAGTGACAAGAAAATGGAATTTCTGGCTAGATCAACAGGTATTTTCTGTACTTGCTTAAAAAAATTCTCTCAGCCTGAAAAGTGATAACTAATGCAGCAACAACATCTAAGGACTGGTAAGCTGAAATATATTACATTTTTGTTCTTGGGTTTAGTCATCCTTTATAGAAACTTCATTTTCATTTAGAAGTAAAACTGTCTCTGTTCATAAACTGCTACTGTAGCTCCCCAAAAATCATATGTAAATACAGATTTTTTTTTAAATAATGTACATTATATTACCAAAAGTATTGGGACGCCTGCCTTTACACACACATGAACTTTATTGACATCCCAGTCTTAGGCCGTAGGGTTCAATATTGAGTTGGCCCACCCTTTGCAGCTATAACAGCTTCAACTCTTCTGGGAAGGCTGTGCACAAGGTTTAGGAGAGTGTCTATGGGAATGTTTGACCATCCTTCCAGAAGCGCATTTGTGAGGTCAGGCACTGATGTTGGATGTTGTCTATGGGTTTGAGGTCAGGACTCTGTGCAGGACAGTCAAGTTATATGACAGTGGTGGGATTATAACCTTATGTTCTGCAAATGGGACAGAGAGAAATAGATATAGATTGAGGAGAAGGGGACAATAAAAGAAATGAGAAGAAGGGTAAAAGGAGAGGGAGGAGGGAATTTAAGCCTCACATTACCATATTGAGATTTGTCTTTTATTCTCCTATTTGTGGAAGCATTTCTGTAAACCTTTGGGAAAATCAGACCTCAGACATCAAAGAATTTAGCATATCTTTTATAAGGATTCACAGTCAGTTTTTTTTTATTAATTAAAAAAAATGCATTTCATCTATCGACTCACATATGGAGGGTGATGTAGTGAATTTCAAGTACCTGGGGATAACCGATCCTGCAGCTATGAGAAAGAGGGGAGGAAGAGGCTATAGAGCACATGTGTCAAACACAAGGACCGCAAGCCAAATCCGGCCCTCCAGGCCATTTCATGTGTCCCTCACACCTCTCCTGCAGCTGCGTCAACCCCACCTTACCTTAGCAATCAAGAGCAGAGAGGAGGAAAAAACTCCTCCACCAGATCCTGCTCTCCCCTCTTAGCAGAGAGGAGGGCCTTGCACCTCTCTGTGCTGCCGAAGCGCCCCCCTCGTCTCTGCCTCCCCTGGTCTCAGCATTCAGCAGACTCCAGCAGCTGACTCCAGACCTCCACCAGTCCTACTCCAGACCATGCATTCTCTGCTTCCCAGCTCAGCCACAGCAGCAGCATAAAGTAAGAGGGGGGTTCACTGTGATGTAAGGGAGGGTGGGGGACTTTTGACTTCTGATGGTTTGACGGGGTGCTCTAGACATCTGATGTAAGAGGGATAGGGTGCTCTTGACATCTAGTCTTACAGGACCAACTGGCGCTTTGAGGGCAACCATTATGCTGAAATGGCCGGCGATAAAATTGAGTTTGACACCCCCTGCTATAGAGTCAGGGAAACCTGAAAGGAGGGCAAGTTGCGGGAAGAGGGATACTTTAGTAGATATCATAGGGTCACAGATATCCAAACCTGATGTTCAAAAAGAGGTAAGGTGTGGGAACAACCTCCAGATAAGTACCAGTGTACCCAGATGATTATGACATCTCCATCAGGACCCAGGTACTTATGGAAAAATGGTGTGAAGCCTAGAAGGAGAACGGTACCACCTAGTATGTTAAAATTTCTTTCCTGGGTAAGACTGGCAATAGACATCTTTGAAGTCATGATGGGGGCTTTAGCAATTTCATCAAGATTAAGTTACAATTCATTTCTTTTTCCCATTCCGATAAGTAGCATGGAATCCCAGAAGTCAATACAGGCAATATAGTGTATATAGCGTACGTAATGGGCAACCAGCACCAAAGTATATTACCCAAAATGCCGTAAGGGGTTTATGTAGAGGGCATCTGTTACGAAGGGAAAGACAGAAGTCCCTGAGTTGAAAATAGGCCAACCATTGCCCTGGGGTTACTCTGTAATTATTCTGTAAGGGATGCATAAAGTTGCAAGCCAATGCTGTGTGTATTGGAGAGATGTTAGTCACAGACCATCAGAACATGCTAAAAGAAGACAGCCCCAGCGGGAACTCCGGATTGCCTAAAATTGGGGTCACTGGGCCTATGGGAGACAATATTTTGTGCATCCTAATGAGCAAATCCAATGCTTTCCGAAGAGGTGGTAAACAAAAAGGCAGAGAGATACAAGGGGGGTCATATAGAGGACAGGAACTGCGACAGGGAGGTATAAGAGATGGGAGATACAAGTCATCCAATCCAGACCCATTGCTTGTGTGACGAATTAAAGATTCCATCTAGAAGTCTACGTAGTTAAAAGAAAAGCTTTGTAATAAGGGGTTGAATGAGGTAGGCTTATATCTCCATCCATGTTTTTTTTTTTAATTAGGATATCATACCGAAGCTGCACCGAGAAGCCTTCCCAAATTCTAGCAAAGAATATAGTAAAACAAAAATGCATATATTGGAAAAAAGAAGATACAAAACCTCAGTTTAAAAAAGTTTAAAAAACACAGCCAAAAGAAAACTGACCCCAAATCATTACATTTTCCCTTCACGGCTGTTCACCTCTTACAGAAGACTCACCCCATTCTCTGGTGTGGCCAATGACTCGTACAGCTTGCAGAGGGAGATGACCCCGCTGGTCTCCTCTTGTGGTACAAGGTCTTTGCAGTTTTGGTATTTGTACTCCAGTATTCTCCCTATGTATTTGTCAAACATACGCTGGAGGCTCTCCGCTTCCACCTGCACAATGGACAGTCTTTATTAACCCAAAACCAGCTCATAGAAAATGAAACCACTCTAGCTACAGACTGTAGGTGTAAAAGTAGAAACTGGCCCTGTTATGGGACAAATTTCTCTGTCCCCCTTCCTTCCACAATTATGTCTCAGATTAATGACCTCCTGGCTTTCAAGGTCCACTTTCAGTATGATGAGGGTAATGGGAGTTGGCGTAGTGGAGTGGGCTACAAAAAGAGGGGGGAGACCAGAACTCTAAGACTGTCACATGGGGACACACAGGTAATGATAGAAAGGCTTTATTGACAAAATTAAACACCACCAATAATACAAGAAAATAAGACCACTTTCTCACCAGTAGTGGAGTGGGCATTAACACGGCACTTCTGTTTAACAAAGGGCTCTTTCACACGGGGGCGGTGCGCCCGACGTGGGCCCTTTCTGCTCAGCGGGGGATCGATCTGCCAATCCCTGCTGAGCATGCAGATAACATCTCTGTCTCTGCTCTGTGTGCAGAGATGGAGCTGTCAGATCCTCTATGGGGAGATCGGAGGAGAACGGACCGCCTGTCAGGGACACAGAGACACGGGGGAATACAGCATCTTTAAATTGCCAGTTTCCTTTACTCTCTTCTCAACTACCGCTTAGTCCACTAAATGCAAGAAGGTTGACTCACCTGACTAGTATCTTACCTTAGACCTCTTCTCTAGCCAGGACTGGACATACGGCTTCCAGCCCAGGCTGGTGTGGTCAGTGAATACCATACCACAACGGGACACCGTGGCTGGAGAAGCGACAGCGAGATCTGCGACCTCAAAGAGCAGAGACACCTGTGTACGGACAGACAAACGGAGAGGTGAGCAATAAGGTATCTGCTTTAATGACAGTCGAGTGTCTGTCTGAGCGACACATGCTTGAGTGTAGTAAATATTCACTGTGAATACCAGTCCTTACATTTGGAAAAGTTCAATCTGAAAGGTCAAAATTGTGATAAATCAGATGCTTGTGAAAATCTGGCATGAGTACCCAACTAATAACCATGTTAAAATTTTTCTCTGAGTACCGGTCTAAAAAAAAAAGGCTGACATATGTTAATGCTTAAAGCAGAAGTTCACTCTCTCAATCATCATTGACTATTTTTAATCCTTTTGCAGCTAGCATTAGTAAAAAGATAGGAAAGTATATCATAAATACTTGATTTAAACTGTTTTTTGCATTCTTTCGTTACTTCCTAGTTTCCATGCCTAGGCAAATGATCTTTGAAAACGTCATTATCAATGACGAAACACATGAGATTGGAACTCACATGGTGACGTAATTGACATAGCTTGGAATGCACGCCGTAACTTGCTGCATTCTATCCCTGGCTTCTGGTTTCCGTAGCGTAGCGGGGAACCATACGGGGTAAAGGTGTCTATACACACAAATCTGTACCTGTAACCCAGTAATCTTACAGCCTAAAGATTGGGCAATAGAGCTAATGGAATTCACTATGAGGAGTCTGCTCTCCTTTCTTGTTGTTATATGGTAAAATATGCCAGTTGGATCCATTGTACAAGGAAGTACCAGGATTGCTTTTTCCTTGGGGAATACGTCTCCCTGGTCACAGTGACCACATAGGCCTACTTTGATCTTATTGCTGTATAGCAACTAAGATCAACTATATCTAGTGAGTTGGAAATCTACCTACCTTATTGACACCCTGGGGTGCTTCTTCCACTTACTAACCCTTCATCCACTGGGAAGGAATCTGGCAGATGGATTTCTGTTCCTATCTTCTGAATTTCATGGAGCATTTTATATGTTTATGCACTTTATTTTTTTATAATACGGACTTTACGGAGCACTTTATATGTTTATGCACTTTATTTATATGTAATACGGATTTCACTGAGCACTTTATATGTTTATGCACTTTATTTATATCTAATACGGACTTCACGTAGCATCTTATATGTTTATGCAATTTATTTATATCTAATATGGACTTCACAGAGCACTTTATATGTTTATGCACTTTATTTATATGTAATACGGATTTCACTGAGCACTTTATATGTTTATGCACTTTATTTACAGTATATCTAATAAGGACTTCACGGAGCATCTTATATGTTTATGCACTTTATTTATATCTAATACGGACTTCACGGAGCATCTTATATGTTTATGCACTTTATATAAATTGCTTTTTTTGGATTATCTTCTTTTGCACTAGCACTTTTATGTCATGTAGTTAAATGTTTTATTAATTGAAATTGATCATTTTTATAAAGCGTTGCAAGCGCTGTGGGTAGTATGCAATAGGCATGCTAATTTTATTCCATATTTAAACCTTTGTCCATAGCAGCTGCTCTTCTTCATTTATTATTTAATTTACACATAGCACAATTGTGCACACAATTGGTGTGAGTGATATTTTAATTCCTTTTGCACTAGCACTTTACATCAAACGATGTTGATTATATTGTTATAGTGTTGCAAGAGCTGTGGGTAGTGTGCAATAAGCATGCTAATTGTATCAAATTATGTTATACATCCCGGGGGTCTTCATAAGGAAAGGCGGAGCTTTCTTAGCTAAACACACCCTCCTGCCTGCATGTCTGAGCTAAGGGCAGATGGGTTCCAGGAAGTAAATGCTACATGAATCTGCCCTTACTCAAGATGGCCATGGCCAGAAATGCTAGGGGGTTGTTTTTCTATTTGATTTCTCAGCAAAATAAAGCATGGAGATATGGATGGTGGGGGGGGGGGGGGGGTTGCTTTGAATATTGAAAATGAAATAAATAGCACTTTTGGTTTGTGTTGCTCAGATACAATGTAGTTCTGCTTTAAATTGAGTACCTTCCTAAGAAACAAGCCTAAGGACTCAAAGCTTCAGAGGATTGAAAACTGCTGAATGTAGAACATATGCTCAGATAAAAGTGCCCTAAAAAGTTATGTGCAGGTGATGGCAAAGACTGGCATCGGATTGCTGTTTTCATTTTACAGACTATGCTTCCAAATGTTGGGTCCTTAAGAAGGGGGAAACCCAAGAACTCCAAAACACAATGGTACTTTCAATAAAAACTATCTTCTGACCTCTCCCCACTGACATAATTCCAAAGCACAGAGTTTTCTTTAGTAACAGAGGTTTATTTTAAATACCTGTCTAAGAAACCAGCCAGACCAGCCTTTCTCGAATGGGGTTTCATGGAACCCTAGTGTTCCTCCAGAGGTTGCTAGGGGTTCCTTGAGCAATAATCAATTTCTTTCTCTCAGGTAGGTTACCATTGACAACAATCTTTTTAGTTATTTGTAAGGGGGTATTCTTCCCAATGACCACCAACGTAAGGGGCCCCTATGCTAATGTAACGGGTGCTGTGGATATAATAATTATTGGCAGGGGTTCCCTAAGATCTGAAAGTTATTTCAAGGGTTCTTCCAAGTGAAAAAGGTTCAGAAAGATTGAGCCAGACCTTCGTAAACATTCAATGTGAGTACATCTAGAAGACAGACTGGAAACTATTGGAAGTTCTGTAGGACTATAAAGACAGGCCTGACACTAGTAAATGTCGAGTGTGAGTACTTGTCTACATTAGGCCACAGATTAGAAATAGCAGTAGGACATTTCCAAGCAATTCAACTACCAAACAATACATCTTTATGTACATCAGACACAGCTGGCAATCATTTTGCCTTGGGAGAACAACAGTATACTGGCTAAAAATGCAGTCCGGGCCAATAGGCTTCCCTAGATAGGTGTCTGACGAGGATGTGTAATAAAGTCTCTATAGCCCTGGGTAACATTGTGTAATCCAGACTTTTTCAACCTTTTCAACACATACAAACCCGTAAAATAACTTTCAGGTCTCAGGGAACCCCTACTAAAAAAATAATATATTTACAACTCATGATGCTATAGTGTGATGGTCAATGGGAAGAATGCTCCGGGAAGAATTACCCCCTTACCTCTCTTATCCAATGGAACCCTGGTTGAGAAACCCTGGTGTAATCTGAAGATTTTGGTGGGATCACATGACATCAGGTAATATGCATAGAGAAGTGACTAGACACACACAAGCCTTCTGTAAATATAATGGATGACAAGGTATTAGCACACCTGCTCCGGCATGGCTATTCTCTCTCCGTTGATTAGGGTCAGGACTTTGTTATCATCCATGACGGAATTCATACTTTCTATCCACAGAGTGTCAACTGGCCCATCAAACACAATCCACTTCTCGTCTGGGCGTTCATCTGCAAAATAAAGTATATCAAAGTGGTCTGTCTTTCCTCTGCATAACACAGAATACTGCTCTTTACTGATTTCATACCTGTCCTCTAAACCACATCTTCCATATCTTGCACTGGTTAGAGGGTAACAAGCCGCATAGAAGTTAAACTAATATATTAGGCTGTACTGGTACTATACAGCAGCAGATCAGGACTTACTGTTCTCATACTAGTTCATTGAGCTTTTCGGCATTTTGTCCTATTAGTGCTGAAAGATTTAAAGTCAAGGAGCTGTGTCTCAGACCGTAATATTCTGAAACCAGTACTAATATATCAGTGGAGGTACCTCTAGGTGCCAGCATTTCTGTTCTTCTTTCTAGCATCCGAGGAGCAACAAAACCGGAGGTGTCAGATCAAATTTATCTGAGAAGTGGGTACTTGGCTCCACCAGCCCATCGTATTGCTGGACCAGCAGGCAGGTATGCGATGGAAATAAACTGGGTCAAATTCTAATATCCTGGAAAAAGCCGCTATTTGTTTAGCACAGAGCTCCATGTGCCAAGGCTCTTGAGGAACTTGTAATGGCAAGCCACTGCAAGCACCGGCTCGGCTCTACTCGGCCCTGCTTGGCCCGGTTTGCTTTTCCACTGCTGGTACTGCATGGTACGGTGTTGGAACGGTTCGGTACGGTACGGTTTGCTTTTCCACTGCTGGTACCGCATTGTACGGTGTTGGAACGGTTCGGTACGGTATGGTTTGCTTTTCCACTAAAGTAGTACTAAAGTTAAGTGGGTGGGATAACAACGGGTGGGTGGGATTCTCTGACCAATCAGTGGCTAGTAGTGACTGCATGCAAAGGATTGTGGGATATGGTACCGGGTATGGCACCTCTTGGAACCACAATCGAGGTGGTACTGTTTTTGAGAGCCGCACCGTTCGGTTCCATGCAGTGGAAAAGCGCCGCCGTACCGTACCGAACCGTTCCTACATTATACCATGCGGTACCAGCAGTGGAAAAGCACAAAAGAGCGAGCCGAACCGTTCGGTTCCATGCAGTGGAAAAGCGCCTTAAGTAAACTTTAAAGAGACCCTGGTAGGTCTTTAAAGAGATAAAAACAGAAGATTTATGTAAGGTTGGCCATACATTATATAATTTTCTTGTACAATTTTCCTTTATATTTACCAAAAACCATATAATATGAGGTCAAACCTAACCACTTTCAATTTGTATGCAATCAGGAAGGCCTTTGCCTTGAAGGTAAATCCAAAGAAAATTGAACAAGAACATTGTATAATGTAAGGCCAGGTTAAGAGAAGAGCTAGTATAGTCACCTCCAGGGGCATACATATAGGGGTAACTGTGTTTACTATGCCTCAGTTTATGAATGAATGGGAAGCTCTGTACAGAGCTATTCCTGCCCATTAATTCTGTGCAGCTGAGGCTGCAGAGAAAAGGACTGAGGAATATGTCCTCAGTCCCTTTCTCTGTCTCATAAGTGAGACATCAGGGGTCTGTTTAGACACCTTATATTTCACCAAAGCCCCCCAAGGGGGGTCCTAAAAAAATATGTAAGAAAATAAATACTAAAACAAATTTGTAAACAAAATTAAATAAATAAATAAAATGGTAAAATAAAAATCAGAAAAAATGAAAACCACAAAAATAAAAAATGACTGACGCCAGTGGCGGAACTACCAGGGTCAGAAAGGTTGCACTTGCGACAGGACTCTGGCGTCCCACCACCGTGGGGGGGACTCCAAGACAGCAAGAAGGTGGCCTGCTGTGGGACCGTAATAAAGGGTCCCATGATGGGAGTAAAGTGCTCCAGAATGAGTGGGAAGGGCCTTGGTCTTGGTCCAGGGGGGTCCTTCATGGTTTCTTGTACCGGGGGCCCTGAAGGTTCTAGTTACGCCACTGCTCACCTCTCTGGTTGCCCATGACACCCATCTCCCCTTCTCTTCATCATTTGACACTTCCAGGAGTGTCAGATGTCTGTGTCCCCCACCGTGCGTCATGGTTCCTTCCACCTACCCCATCATCACTGCTGAGTCCTGTGGTCATAGGAGAAGTTGAAGGAAGAAACCACAGAACGTAGAGGAACACATCAATCCCTGAAGAGTCTAACAAAGACTGCAGTGCTGGAATGTAGGGGGGATCTCAAGCCATGAGCTGCTCTTTTAATATCTTTAGAAATTAACAGGGTCTTGTTAAGGTCTAGCCCTCTACCTTGGTTATATGAATTATTCCTTGGCTCTCCCATTGCTTTATTCACTGTACGGAGTTAAGAAAAAAAACAGTACTTCTGGATATGTGGCTTACTTTGACTTTTCCCCATGGTTCCTCACAACTGGCTGTTCATGCACTAGTACATGATGACATAATATAGCTTGCAGACTACATTGGGCTTTATTGCCTTGCTTGCAGTGGCGAACAGAATGGTGGGGGGGGTGAAAATCAAGAGAGGTATGCGCTAATTGCCCTGTATGCCCAAAGTACAGCTTCCTTTAAGGAACAGCCTGCCCCAAATTGTATTCTATAAAGTTCTCTGCATTCAGCAACAGTTGATGTACCTGCACAGGCTGTACGCATAAGGCTGGAGAGGATTCCATCTGTCCACTCACTGGTTGTCAGATCATATTCACCATACAATTCCCCCAGAGACACGGCCTTGGGGTTCAGAGGAAATTCCTAAATATAAGAGATAATATATAAGAAAAAAGAGAACCTGTGCTTTAATAATGAACATCATTCTCAAAGGTGAAAGATTAACTGTACTGTGTAGAGGAGGGTTGGTGGATGTTCACTAGATACAGCTGAGTTAAACCACCTGACAGTATCTCTATCTCTCGGGACCCTTTTGGCAGAATCCCTGTACTGAGTTCCCTGGTTTGCGCAGGTATTGTACCCATTATGAGGGGTTCCCACCACCCCTGCTGGATTTTTATTTCTTTTATATTGTGCAGACTGTAACAGGAGGAGCTGGAACATACAAAGGTGGGTGAGAACATTTCATTTTGGTGGGAACCGGCAATACTCCCAGGTGGAGAGGGACGGAGACAAAGATTATGGCAGGGAGATCTCACTGATGGAGCATTCAAGACATAGAAGATACCAGGGGCTGACTTGACTAGACTACTTATAACTCAAATACAGTGCTGTGAAAAAGTATTTGCCCTCTTCCTAATTTTTTTAATTTCTTGCATATCTGTCACAATGATTCAGATCATAAAACAAATGTTAAAATTACACAAAGATAACACGAGTAAATACTGAATTCAGTTTTTTATATGATGATTTAATTTATTAAGGGAAAAAAAAGCTGTCTAAACCTGTCTGGCCCTATGTGAAAAAGTAAATGCCCCTATACCTAATATCTGATTGTGCCACCCTCAGTGGCAACAACTGCAATCAAGCATTTGGGATAACTGGCAATAAGTCTTTCACATCACTGTGGAGGAATTTTTGCCCAGTCTTCTTTGCAGAATCATTTTAATTCAGCCATATTGAAGGGTTTTCCAGCATTAAGGTCATGCCACAGCATCTCAAGTGATTTAAGTCCGAATTTTGATTAGGCCACTCCAAAACCTTAATTTTATGTATTTTGTGAGCCATTTAGAGGTGGACTTGCTGGTGTGTTTTGGATCATTGTCCTGCTGCATAACCCAAGTGCGCTTGAGCTTGAGGTCACAAACTGATGGCTGGACATTCTCCATCAGGATTTGGTAGAGCGCAGAATTCATGGTTCCATCAATTATGGCAAGTAATTCTGGTCCTGAAGCTGCAAAGAAGCCCCAGACCATCATTCTACCACCACCATGTGTGATTGTCGGTAGGATGTTCTTTTTATGAAATGCTGTGTTAGTTTTACGTCAGATGAAACGGGATGCACACCTTCCAAAAAGTTCAACTTTTGTTTCATCAGTCCACACAATATTTGCTCAAAATTCTTGGGGATAATCAAGATGTTTTTTGGCAAATGTGAGATGAGCCTTTGCGTTCTTTTTGGTCAGCAGTGGCTTTGGCCTTGAAACTCTCCCATGGTTGCCATTTTTGCCCAGTCACTTTCTTTATTGTTGAATAATGAACACTGACCTTAACTGAGGCAAGTGAGGCCCGCAGTTCTTTAGAAATTGTTCTGCACTCTTTTATGTCCTCCTGGATGAGTTGTCCTTGTGTTCTTGGAGTAATTTTGGTAGGCCAGCCACTCCTGGGAAGCTTCACCACTGTTCCAAGTTTTCTCCATTTGTGGATAATGGCTCTCACCTAGTTCACTGGAGTCCCAAAGCCTTAGAAATGGCTTTGTAACCCTTTCCAGACTAATGCACGTCAATTACTTGGTTTCTCATCTGTTTTTGAATTTCTTTAGTTTGCGGCATGATGTTTTGCTTTTTGAGATCTTTCAGCGTGCTTCACTTTGTCAGACGGCTTCTATTTAAAGTGATTGTAAACCCTCACCTTATAAAACAACCCATTAAGTTAAAAAAATAAAATAAGGCGAACCATTTTTGTATAGATATAAAAAACATTATAAAAACCTTTTTTTTCCTTTTTTATAAGTGATCACATTCCCTCTGTTCTCAGATGCATAAGAGCTTGGGGAGGAGAAGCAGCAGACCACTGAGCTTCCCAGTGAAAGGCTGTGTAGGGGGGGGGGCATGTCAGGACAAGTCTGATCATTGGAGGAGAGTACACTAAGTGCCCAGCACAGCTAGGGAACTGACCACAGCGTGTTCTCCTGCTTAGTGTGGTCAGTGTTTATGCCAGGAATTTCACACAAAGGAAGCAATACAAAGAGATCAGGATACTTTTTCATACAAGTACATGGTACAGCAGGCACATATCAGGAATACAAAATGTTGGGGTAACAAACGCTTTAAGTGATTTCTTGATTCAACAGGTCTGGCAGTAATCATGCCATCAGGCCAGGGTTTGGCAAGTAAAATATAAATCAGCTTTCCAAAACATTTGGTTAATAACAGTTCATTCATAATTTAGAAAAGGGGGGGGGGCAATTACTTTATCACATAGGGCCAGGCAGGTTTGGACAGATTTTTTTCCTTAATAAATGAAATCATCAGTTAAAACTGCATTTTGTATTTTCTCGGATAATCTTTGTGTAATATTTAAATTTGTTTGATAGTTTGAATCGTTTAACTGTGGCAATATGCAAAAAAATAAAGGAAGGGGGCAAATACTTTTTCACAGCACTGCAGCTCTTTTTAATTAACAAATTCCATAATCTGCATTAAGCCAAATATTGATGAAAAACAAATTGTTTTAATGACAAGTTCTCTTTAAGGAATTCAATGAAATCAGAATAAAAATCAATCAGGCGGCAAATACTACTTTTGCTGGTCACTCACCCGCACAAGGTTATAGTTTGTGTCTCCGCTGCGGTGCAGAGAAGACAGCGCCGACTGCAAGCAGCGCCAGGTAGTCGTCTTTCCGCTGCAGGTCCTTCCGACAATCATGCTGGAGTGACGTGAGGATTTGGTTTCGTACAGTTGGATGACTTTGGTGACAGTGAACGGTGTGATTTGAAGGCCAGAGAGACGCAGTTCCTGCTCAATCTGCTCCCGGAGCTGACACAAAAATAAAAAGGAAGAATGACTTGCATACAGTGTTATATCTGCAGTTATACACAATGGGAGAGATTTACTAAATATGATGCATACGGAATCTGGTGCAGCTGTGCATAGTAACCAATTAGTTTCTAACGTCTTGCTTGTTCAATCAGGCTTTGGTATTAAAACCTGAAAGCTGCCCAGCAGCGAAGCAGTGTATTACATAGATCAGAGTCCTCGATGATAACCAGGGTGATGGGGGCCATGGAGCGGAAGGGGTTTGTAACGGAACCGCCGACTCACATTGTACTTGTGGACTTCTGTCAGTATACGGCTTCCTTGCAGTCATGAACATATATCCCAGATTTTCCCAGCCGCCATCATACAAAGCTAGCCAACAACTTCGCTCGTACAAATTTTGGAACCTTCTCCATTATTGAACAGATTCACACTCAATTTATACACACATGAGCACATCCCCCTCCTGATCAAAATACTACACACAGGTCATGGGTTGCCTGATTACATTATCCTATGCAGATGAAATTGTATACAGAAACAGAATGAACCTGAACGAATTATCTGGCCATCTGGACAGAACAATGTGAGGTCATTAACATTTAACAATGGGACAGGCAGACTTAACACAATCCACACCCCAGCTCAATAGATAGACAATAGGACAAGACTGCCAATGACAGTCTGTCCCTCTACTACATTGAAACACATGGAATACACATCTAGGTGTCGCAGACTCCATGGCAACAGGCCACAGGTCTCACAGTGCAAAGTGGGGTCAAATCTCCACATTTCTTGAGAGACACCGTTGACAAATATCACTCTCCCATCTGAAGCCATCCAAACTATTCTCTCAGCGTACCCCAAGTATCTGTCCCTCACTCCCAGTGACAGTGAACACCATCACAGGGTTAATCTCTAGCATATACCAATGGGCATACAGGACCCAGCATCACTCAGAAGCAGGGAGGTATGGGCGGAGGACATAGGAGAAATCGACGATGAGCAATGGGATCTGGCACTTGAATCGATACCCTCTATCTCCCTGTCCCCTTCACACATGCTCTGTCCACTTTTCATATTGCATAGAACTCCAAGCCAATTGTTTTGTTGGGGTAGAAGGGATTCACCTTTATGCCCGAAATGCAATTCTCACAGAGGTGACTTTATCCATGTGGTATGGAGGTGCCCAAAACTTAATAGATATTGGACGCAAGTGGTACAAACTGTTTCATTAGTCTCTCAAGTTCCTAAAACTGTTGATTCCTTGATATGCCTATTAGGCAGCTTGGATCGGGTCCGCCGGTCACACGCGCGGACATGTCAGGGAACGAGTGGGGGCGGGAGCGCGGCTCCGGCGGCGCACGCTCGCCCCCTAGAGGCTCTCAGGCGAGTGACGTAGTACTATGTCACTTTGCCTGTACGGGGCTGACCGCTGCAGTAAATAGTCGTGCGGCGGTCGGCAAGTGGTTAACATTCTACGAGGAGGTGAGCTGTGAGCTAGATAGGGCGAGACCAGTGGATGCGGTGTACCTGGATTTCGCTAAGGCGTTTGATACAGTTCCTAACAAACGCTTAATTTATAAAATAAGGTCTGCAGGCATCGACCGCAAGGCATTCTCCCATTAATACCAATGATGGGGCACTGTTCCTCCCATGAATATTACTGATGGGGCACTATACCGCCCACCAATACCAATTATAGGGCACTATAACTCTCACCAATACAAATGACGGAGCACTGCTCCTACCACCAGTACCAATGATGGGGCACTATTCTTCCCATTGATACTCCTCCCACTAATACCAATGATTGGGCAATATTCCTCTAACTGATACCAATAATGGGGCACTATTCCTCCTACTAATACCAATGATGGGGCACTATTCCTCCCACTGATTCCAATGATGGGGCACTATTCCTCCCATGGATACCAATGATGGACACTATTTCTCCCATTAATACCAATGATGGGGCACTGTTCCTCCTTTCGATATTATTGATGGGGCACTATACCGCCCACTAATACCAATGATAGGGCACTATAGCTCTCACCAATACAAATGATGGAGCACTGTTCCTCCCATCAGTACCAATGATGGGGCACTATTCTTCCCATTGATACAAATGATGGGGCACTATTCCTCCAACTAATACCAATACCAATATACGGGCAATATTCTTCCCACTGATACCAATGACGGGGCACTATTCCTCCTATTAATATCAATGATTGGGCACTATTCCACTCACTGATTCCAGTGATGGGGCACTATTCCTCCCACTGATACCAATGACGGGGAAATATTTCTCCCACTAACACCAATGATTGGGCAATATTCCTCCCATCAATATTATTGATGGGGCACTGTACCGCCCACCAATACCAATGATGGGGCACTATAACTCTCACCAATACAAATGATGATATATTGTTCCTCCCACCAGTACCAATGATGGGGCACTATTCCTCCCACTGATACCAACGATGGGGCACTATTCCACCCACTGATACCAATGATTGGGCACTATTCCTCCCGCTGATGCCAATGATTGGGCAAAATTCCTCCCACTGATACCAATGATTTGGCACTATTCCTCCCACTGATACCAATGATTTGGCACTATTCCACCCACTGATACCAATGATGGGGCACTATTCCTCCTACTAATACCAATGATTGGGCAATATTCCTCCCACTGATACCAATGATGGGGCACTATTCCTCCCACTGATACCAATGATGGGGCACTATTTATCCCACTGGTACTATGATACCAATGATGGGGCACTATTCCTCCCACTGATACCAATGATTGGACAATTTTCCTCCCACTGATACCGATGATTGGACAATTTTCCTCCCACTGATACCAATGATTGGACAATTTTCCTCCCACTGATACCAATGATTGGACAATTTACCCCCCACGATATCAATGATGGGGCACTATTTACCCCACTGATACTATGAAACCAATGATGGGGCACTATTCCTCCTGATAATACCAATGATGGGGCACTATTTCTCCTATCAATATTATTGATTGGGCACTATACCGCCCACCAATACCATTGATAGGGCACTATTCCTCTTACTGACACCAATGATGGGGTACTATCCCGCTTTCTACTTAGCTTTGGATAAAAGAGAGCAGTTTTCTGCAAACTATGGCTGGTGGGCTGGAAGCGGCTGTTAGCTAGCCTTTATCAGGCCCTTGGGGCACTATTCATCCCATTAATACCAATGATGAGGCACTATTTCTCCTCCCATTGATACCAATGAGGGGGCACTATTCCTCCCATTAATACCAATGATGAGGCACTATTCCTCCCATTAATACCAATAATGAGGCACTATTCCTCCTCACATTGATACCAATTATGGGGCACTATTCTTCCCACCAATACTAATGATGGGGTACTATTCCCCCCACTGATACCAATAATAGGGTAATATTCTTACCATTAATACTAATGATGGGCACTATTCCTCCCATTAATACCAATGATGGGGCACTATTCCTCCCATTAATACCAATGATGAGGCAATATTCCTCCTCCCACCAATAACAACGGTTACATAGTTACATAGTAGGTGAGGTTGAATAAAGACAATAGTCCATCCAGTTCAACCTGTGTAGGTGTGTGTGGCTGTAATCATCTCACATAGCCCTGAATGTTCTGATCCTTGAGATGTACGTCTAAGAGTCTTTTGAAAGCCACCATACTACCCGCAGAAACCACCTCTTGTGGTAGAGAATTCCACAATCTTGTAGCGCTAACAGTAAAGAACCCCCCACGTTGCCTGAGGTTAAAACGCTTCTCCTCTAATCGCATTGTATGCCCTCGAGTCCTCATGCAATCCCTTCGACTGAACAGCTTTTTTTCTAAGCTGAGATCCCCATTGAGATATTTAAAAATTGCTATCATGTTCCCCCTCAGACGTCTCTTCTCCAGGGAGAATAAATCGAGCGATTGCAGCCGCTCTTCATAATTAAGGTCCTCCAATCCCCTAATTATTTTTGTTGCCCTTCTCTGGACTCTCTCCAGCTCCAACACATCCCTCCTGAGGACTGGCGACCAGAACTGGACAGAATACTCCAGATGTGGTCGGACCAGAGTTTTATAAAGTGGAAGGATTATAGTCTTATCTCTGGAATACATCCCTTTCTTTATGCATGCTAATATTCTGCTGGCTTTGGCAGCTGCCGCTTGACATTGCATGCTGTTGCCTAGTCTATCATCAACCAAGACTCCCAGATCTTTCTCCATTTTTGATTCCCCCAAGGGTTCCCCTCCTAATGTGTATTGTGCTTTTATGTTTCTAGTCCCCAAGTGCAAAACCTTACACTTCTCCACATTAAACCTCATTTGCCAAGTCGTTGCCCACTCCGTTATTTTGTCCAGGTCATTCTGTAGGATATCTGCTTCATGCTGTGCAGTTATTGCCCTGCCCAATTTTGTGTCATCTGCAAAAACTGATATCGAACTACTGATCCCGTCCTCAATGCTGTTTATGAATAAATTGAACAAGGTTGGTCCCAGGACTGAGCCTTGGGGGACCCCGCTTACCACCCCAGACCAGTCTGAGTATGCGCTGTTTATTACCACCCTTTGAACACGCCCTTTTAGCCAGTTCTGTATCCAAGAGCAAACCCTGCTGTCGATACCTGCAGACCTTATTTTATAAATTAAGCGCTTGTGGGGAACTGTATCAAACGCCTTAGCGAAATCCAAGTACACCACATCCACTGGTCTGCCCCTATCCAGCTCACAGCTCACCTCCTCGTAGAATGTTAAGAGATTGGTTTGACAAGAACGCCCATTTGTAAACCCGTGCTGGTTACTGCTGATGATGTTGTTGTCTTTAGCAAACTCTACGATATAGTCCCTTATCATCCCCTCCAGAAGTTTACATACTATTGATGTCAAACTGACAGGCCTATAATTTCCCGGTATATGCCTCTGACCCTTTTTGAATATCGGAATCACGTTAGCTTTCCTCCAATCCCATGGTACATCTCCTGTCCTAATACTGTCAGCAAAGATCAGGAACAGTGGTCTAGATATAACCTTACTGAGTTCCTTGAGTACTCTCGGATGTACGCCATCTGGGCCTGGTGATTTATTTGTGTTAAGTTTATCCAGCCTTTCCCTAGAGCACTATTTCTACCACCAATACCAATGATGGAGCACTATTCCTCCCACCAATATCAATGATGGGACACCATGCCTCCCACTGACACCAATGATGGGACACTATTCCTCCTACTGATACCAACAATGGGGCACTACTCCTCCCACTGAAACCAATGATGGGGCACTATTCCTCCCACTGAAACCAATGATGGGGCACTATTCCTCCCACTGAAACCAATGATGGGGCACTATTCCTCCCACTGATACCAATGATGGGGCACTATTCCTCCAGCTGACACCAATGATGGAGCACTATTCCCCCCACTGATACCAATGATTGGGCACTATTCCCCCCACTGATACCAATGATGGGGCACTGTTCCTCTCACTGATCCCAATGATGGGGCACTATTCCTCCCACTGACACCAATGATGGGACACTATACCCCCCACTGATACCAATGATGGGGCACTATTCCTCCCACTGATACCAATGATGGGGCACTATTCCTCCCACTGAAACCAATGATGGGACACTATTCATCCCACTGATACCAATAATAGGGCACTACTTCTCCCACTGAAACCAATGATGGGGCACTATTCCTCCCACTGAAACCAATGATGGGACACTATTCCTCCCACTAATACCAATAATGGAGCACATTTCGTCCAACAAATACCAATGATGGGGCACTGTTTCTCCCACTGGCACCAATGATGGAGAACTATTCTGCTTTCTACTGATCAAAGGTTCTACGTCATTTTTTACTCCAACAGACCACCAAGCCAAATACATTGCTTATTCCCACTGATGCTGGGACATTTACTACCCCCACTGACCACAAACTGGACTTGCTAATATCTGAAGGACAGCAAACTGGCCCTTTGTTGAGAAAGTTTGGAGACCCCTGGAATACAGAGTAGAAAGTTCCCCTGTCAGTTTTTTTCTTGTATTCCATTGAGGAAATTTGCCTTCACTTCCTGTCCCTGGGACGCAAGGGGAAACAAGATAAAACCCTCTTCAAAGTGAGGGGAAGTCCCCTCTTGTCACTAGGAACAGGGGTCCTCACTGAAATATTTCCCCTTGACTGCTGTTTGGGTAACAACTGCAAAATGTAGGATTTTCACTTTCAGTTCTGGTCTATGGCCACCACGATGAACGGAGAGGGTGAATCTCCCAATTGGAAAGAAAGAAAAATAAAAACCTGATAGAGGTTCTAACTCATCTTCAGTCCTAAATAAAAAAAAAAATCTTTTTGGCTTTCAATAAATGTTATTATGACTGTAGCAGCTCTGCACTCATCTGCACCCTAATGCTTCATTTAACAGTGCAAACCTAAACAAAAATGTTTTCTAAGGGAAACATGTAGGCTACCATCGCTGACTTCCTAATCTGCCCTAGTGTCATTCTAAATTCAGTTTCTTCTATACTTTAAATATGACCTCCAGCCACCTGGATAGGATAGGTTGAACTTCCTTACTCTGATTTCCCTGCACACTGTGAGCTTCTCACAATGTGCATTAGAAGCTGCAGCAAGTTAGATAGAGCCCCATCTCATATCCTGGCTGGAGCACTCCAAGCATCGTCCAGCTCTTTCCTCTGCAGTCTGTCCCTGGCTTACCCCTTTTGTTCATTGGATTTTTCAATCATGGAGGCTCAACATCACATGGAGGTGTTTTCTAGGCAGGCTGTAGGAAATACAGCCTTGCTAGGAACATGCACTCCTCCAGACTGACACCCGCCCATCAAGGCATTTTTATTTTTGCATAAATCTTCCTAAGAGCCTGAACACTGCTTGTATCGGGACTGAGGGTTCTTGAGAGGAGTACTGATGCAGGGGGCTGTGATGTTTTCTGGAAGTAATGTACCGCACACTACCAGCCATGATCAGCCTGCATTGCATAGAGAAGCCAGAGACCCACTGATGAAAACGAAAAATAACATATGTAATGAAAACTGAAGGAAAGAACCAAAGAAGACAAAATAGAAGCAGATTTTAATTCAGTTTTTTTAAAAAAAAGAATAAACATTATGTATGTTATTATTTCCGGGACTCACCTTGCCGTAATCCGCTGAGGGAGCGTCTATGCCCGGGAAAAGATCATGCATGATTCCATTGAACAGAGGGAGGTCAACAAAGGTGAGTTTGGCCACGTTCATGTCTTTCATCGACATGATGAGAATCTGAGGAGACAAATGGTGGGAGATGAGTTGTGAACTGGCACTGCTTTCAGACCGTTTATTAGGCTGGGAGGAGCTGGGAACACAAGCCCCGAATCTCACTCTATTACCCCAATAAAATAACGCTCACCACCTTCCACCTGCAATAAAAATGATTAAATAATATAAATGTACAACATACAGTATATATATCTTAAACCTCTTGTATTTTATTGTATTGTAATTGTATTGTCTCCCTTTATAATGTCAAGCTCTGTGCAAACTATTGGCACTATATAAATAATATATAATAATAATAATAATATACTGTATACCAGATATACACTATATTGTCAAAGTATTGGGACGCCTGCCTTTACACGCACATGAACTTTAATGGCATCTCAGTCTCAGTCCTTAGGGTTAAATATTGAGTTGGCCCACCCTTTGCAGCTATAACAGCTTCAACTCTTCTGGGAAAGCTGTCCACAAGGTTTAGGAGTGTGTCTATGGGAATGTTTGACTATTGTTTCAGAAGCACATGTTGGAGGAGAAGACCTGGCTCACAGCCTCTGCTCTAATTTATCCCAAAGGTGTTCGATCGGGTTGAGGTCAGGACTCTGTGCAGGCCAGTCAAGATCCTCCACCCCAAACTCGCTCATCCATGTCTTTATGGACCTTGCTTTGTGCACTGGTCTAAATCATTTGGTGAAGGGGGGATTATGGTGTGGGTTTGTTTTTCAGGGGTTGGGCTTGGTCCCTTAGTTCCAGTGAAGGGAACTCTTAAAGAAGTTGTAAACCTCCAAAAATAAAAAATAAATAAAAAAATAAAAACCTGAAAGACAAAAGGCAATATGAGCTAGTATGCATCCCATATGAGCTCATTATGAAATACTTACCTTAGAACAAAGCCCCTGCAGCGCTGTCCGCTCACCGCTGACACGGCCGATATGTTCACCCATCTTACTTTCGGGTTCACGTCCTCTGGACATCTGATTGGCCCGAACCGCAATAAGGTCACTCCCGCGCATGTGCAGCACAGGGCTCTAAAGGAACGGCATTGGGGGCCATTCCTTCAGTGCGCATGCACCAGTGATGTCACTGGCTGCATGCAAAGTAAATATCTCGTAAACGGTGCATGTTTAGGAGATATTTACAGTACCTATAGGTAAACCTAATCATAGGCTTACTTATAGGTACAAGTTATAGAGGAAGCTTTACTTCCTCTTTAAGGCGTTAGTCAGCAATAGCTGTCTGTAGATAATAAATCAAATTTTTACTTTTACTCATTTTTTTGAGGTTTAAAGCTGAATTTGCAGGAATTCAGCAATTTTGCAAAAAGTGCAGGCACACTATCAGTTAAGTCTAATTAGGTGCATGTCCTACCAGAACTTTTTTCTATTACTTGTACTCCCGGAGGACACACTACGGCTATGAGAAGAGAGAAGCACACGCAGCAGCTATGGCCAGCCCTACCCTCTGCTGCCCATTCATAGAAGCCTTTGCATTTTGTGAATCAGTTCACATAATACAAAGGCTTCTGTGAATGGGCAGAAGGAGGGGAGGGGCGGGCATAGCAGTTCCCGTGAATCTGCTCTGGAAAGAACTGAGACCACAGTGAGCAGCATCAGAGTTCCTGAAGTTATCTTCTTGGAGCACAATAAACCTGTCAGATGTGAATAAAAGAGATAAGTAGCTAGAAATCCTGGAATTCAGCTTTTACAGTCAAGAAGTAGTTCTAAAATGATCTTGCAGCTTTAGATACCACATACACATTGGCTCCCCACTCACCTCCTCATCAGAGAGATCTGGACGGAGTCGGCGTTTACGCCCGGCGTATCGCAGTAGGGAGGTCAGAGCTCGTAGGCCAAAGTCATAGTGGTCCTGCTTGGAAAGTTGTTGAACAGCCAGGGAATATAAGGTGTAGACCTTCTTAGCCAGGAGCTATAAGACAACATGGAAGAGTGACTGCTGGAGGGTCCTAAAGAAATTTGACCACTGTTTGTCCCACAACACAACACACAGACAGTACCTTGCAGTTACTGAAGCCTTCTCCGAATAGAATAATCTCTGCGATCAGTGTGGAGTCTGGTACCACCATAGAGATGGGTCTGAACATGGACTTGAGATTATCTGGGAGCTCAGTACGGCCTGCATAACCTGTGACCAGAAGAAGGTTTCAGTGATAGAGGAACATAAGATGAATTTCAGGGGAGTCCCAGATCAATGGAGCATAACAGCAAATGAGGATATTCTGGAGGTGTCATAATACATCATGGTACATTGGCTCGGACAGGGCCGTGACAAGGAGTGGGCAGGAGGGGTGGCTGCCCTTAGCACTGTCACATTATGTGAGGTGGAGGTGGCAGGCATCAACAAGGATATGTGTTGGGAGGGGGAATTTGGAGGATGGCAGGGGGTATGTTCTAGGAATGGAAAATTTGGGGGGTATGCTAGGAGTAGTGATTTGGGGGAATTAGTGTTGGTAGGGGTGTCACGATTCGACCACGCCTACGGCGACTAGCTAACCGAGACGTGGTTTCATGACTGGGATTTATAAGGGAATAAGGGAATAAAGAAAATTCCTACTGAGTGATTAGACTGACTGTGACACTTTCACAGCCTGCACTGCCTTTGATTACCACTAGAGGGAGACTCCACTCCAATCCAGCTGGCTGACCACACACAGGCAGATACAAATCTTACATACAATCTGGTGCACTCTAAGGGTTGGGGAGCAGTCTAGCAATTACCACCCACTACTAGGATTCCTCCAGCTATCCTACAAGCTAGAACCCCTGTGTTAATCACTCTTCCCACTGTCCCCACAGCCACACACCACAAACGATAGCCTGCCACCACCCAACAGTTTGTCCGCAGACTGGTCTGCTGGGACACCACACACACGCAGATCTCCGTCTGGTTTACAATCTGCATGCAATCTGCCAACAAACAGTGCAATTGCATACCGATTGGCATGTAGTGTAGACCAAGCAAATAGGCACTAAAATGCAGAAATCTCTCTAGAGATATGAGTCCTAGCTTAGTACACAGAAGTCACTTATTAATTTTATAATTTAATATCCCGAAAGTGGGCAGTGCATAAAAAATATATACAAAGCAAAAGGAGTTACAAAAATACAAAAAGGTAAAAAGACACACAATTGGCAATTTGCTATGAAAATAAAAAGGAATAAAACAGAAATAAACTTTACCGAAGCTTATCCCGTTGGCAGAAGCATACCGGAAATCGTGCGGGAACTCCCCAGTTCAGAACTGGCTTCAAGGAAGAACCCTGAACCAATCTCAGGGTTCCCAATTTATTATAATATGAATGTGGGCTGGACTTTAGCCCTTGGCCAATCAACCCCAGTGGGTTGTCCCCTGCTCAGCCCACACGATGTTCTGTGTTCTGAACTAACCAGAGTTGAATTGGCCCAGAATGGCGCTGACCGCTGGGCCAGGGATAGGAGTTCTGACACCAACGCATCGGTCTGATCGTGACAATACCAAACACTGCTTGCCTGTCGCAATCAGGCGCCATACAGCGGTTTTGTGCAATTCTCCAGGACCCCACCCATGCCACAGACACAGTTTTTCATGTACTCCTAGCCCCACACGTGAGCCACAAGAAGGAATTATTTTCATCTCTCTGCCACTAATATTTTAACTTTTATGAGAGATAAAATACATTCCTTTGATCTGATGGTATCAATCCATACTTGTAGACGGTTGGGAGCCTTCCACCGCCCCCTGGTGATTTCCACAGCCAAAATGACTGGCAGTTCTCTTTGATGCTCCCGGAAGTGACAATTCTCTTGTTTACTGGTATGGGAGACTTCATTGGCATGTAGGTGTCAACTCTATATTACAGAATGGCCCCTGTCTTTTCAGATGCTAATAACAGGACATGTGTGTGTGTGACTGATACTACATTAATTAACTCCAAAATGACACTACATCTACAATTCACTATTTCTACAGATCACTTCATATTTCGCTACCGCAAAGCTACCCTATATCTGACATTTACGTTACAAGGGGGAATGGGGAAAGAGGATTTGTGCTAGCAGGGGGGATTTTGGAGGTTTGTGCTAGAAGAGGTGCTATGGTAGAGGGGGGAGGGAGCTGGGGCTAGGGGGGATTTGGGGAGAGAGCAGATTTGAGCTAGGAAGGGGGTGGGGTGGGGCAAAGATTTGTGCTGGTGGGGGAATTTCAGCAGGGGGCAGATTTGTACTGGGAGGAGGGAAAATGTCCCTCTCTAGATGTGCAAAGCTGGTAGAGACATCCCAAAAAAGACTTGCAGCTGTAATTACAGGGAAAGGTGGTTCTACAAAGTATTGACTCCGGGAGGAGAATACAAATGCACGCCACACGTTTCACATATTTATTTGTAAAAAATGTGGAAAACAATTTATCATTTTCCTTCCACTTCACAATTATGTGCCACTTTGTGTTGGTTTATCACATAAAATCCCAATAAAATACATTTATGTTTTTGGCTGTAACATGACAAAATGTTCAACATTTCAAGGGGTATGAATACTTTTTCAAGGCACTGTATTATAATTTAAAAATTCAGGAAGACAAATAATTCTCCAAATAGCTTTTTCTGTCATTTTATTCAGAAAGAATGCTGACTGCACTCTCTGAAACAGAAACATGCTCCTTTTTATATGTAGAACGTTGTATATGAACATCTGCATTAAAAAACTTAACATGTACATTGTTTCATGTCAGTAATGACGGACTTCCTGTCTGCATGCACTTGCTCCAGTGGTGGATGCCAGCCACTGCCAACAGCGGAACATGCCTGAGCAATGTGTGCTGGAACAGACACTTACAGTCTCCATGCAAGTGCATGTGACAAGGTGACAACACAGGAGAGTAGTTAGAATAAAGTGTTGTCATCCCATAGCAGGAAGCGTCCAAACAAGGACCTCCATGGCAGCATTACCAGGTATTATTGTAATGAAATCTGCAGATTTAGGAGAATTGAAAATTACTTTTAAAATAAATTCACAGTTTAGAGCCCCTGGTGCCCAACGTGTGGCTCTTTGGGATTTGGTGTGCTGCCCTCAAGTCCCAGCAGCCAGTAGCTAGGGCATTGATTTGTAGAGGGGCTGTAATGTCCGTGATCTCTAGCAGTGTCATACAACATATCCCAAGTCTCTAACATTCTTCTGTGCCATATCTCCAGGCTTCAGCTACAGTTGTAACATGATACCAGTCACTGACAATCCAATATAACACTGCATATACTGAATATTATGTGTGGACCCCTAGCGATCTCAGGGGGCTGCAGTTGAAGCCAATCTCTAGGAACTTGACCGCCACTTGTTTAGCCTCCTGCTGATCTTGGACAGGGACACCTCTTTCTAACTATGATTCCCACGCTAGGTACTTGGCTGTAGGGACCTGGTGGTCTTAATTCAAATAGGAATCTGATACACCTTCTCTACATACCTTTGGAGATTATACAAATCCACCCTCCAGCCGCCCCCCATTTGCTTTTTCTTAGTCCATGAAAACCTTCTTATTCCTCTATGGCAGAGATCCTCAAACTATGGCCCTCCAGCTGTTGTGGAACTACACATCCCATGAGGCATTGTAAAACTCTGACAGTCACAGACATGACTAGGCATGATGGGAATTGTAGTTCCTGAACAACTGGAGGGCTATAGTTTGAAGACCCCTGCTCTATGGTATCTACTGTATTACTCATATATACCGATTTAGATCCACCTATTTTAGTCCCCCATGCCCTCCTTTGTTTGGCTGAATTGCCGTGGGACTTGGTGACTGGCGTTGTTCCCAGAGAGCGCCTATATATTTTATCCTCCTGAAGAAGCGGATGATCACCGTGAAACATGTTGAGGAATATACACCTACGTGAAATTTCGTCATTCTGTTTTGATGTCAATGATTTGTTGTTGGATAATTGGTCCAAATGTAAAATTGTAATATGTTGTATTAAATAAATTTGTATATTTTTAATCATATGTGATCATTGTTGAATCAAGGTACCGCTAAAGTCTGACCTTTCCTCCAATTTCCCTTGCTTCCCTCCCTTTGAGACTGTCTATTTTGGAGATAACAGTCTCTTTTCCCTATTTCCTTTTTTGAGTATACGCTTTTTTGGATGTTGGTACATCAACATTTACCTCAGGCTCATTGCTTCACTTGTTTAGAGATTATGTAAGATTTTAGTAGTTGGGTTTAAATATATGTAATACTTTGGGTTTATGCCCATATCTTACATGATATGTTTAACTGAAGTGTCACTAAGCCCACATCATAAAAAAAACTATCAATAAATACTGTATTACATGCTGTTCATACTCAGTCACTATGAGATTCATTTTCTGTATTCTGCAAAAAACCTGGTTGATCTTGCTGCTCTCTATCTCCCCCTTCTGTCCATGTCCCCAATTCAGCTAGGCATTTTGCAGAGCAGTGTTGGCAACTCTGCACGTGCCCAGTTTTCAGTGAGTTTCTATGCTGGGCATTTCCTCCCTATTACATCTGAGCAGCCCATGTGACTATAGAGTCACACATGTGGGCATATACACAGCCCACTTCCTCCCTCCTCCTCCATGCCCACTAACCAGCAAAACACAATGGGGACGTGATTTTACATGTAAATTGATGGAGGCTTCACCTCCCTGTTTTTCTAAGACACAGGCTGGAGGGGCATGCCACAGCCTGTGACTGGCAGAAATTGGCCCACACCATGTTATTACCAAAAAATAATAAAGATTTGATTTCAAATATATATTTATATGACAATTTAAAATAGTTTATTGATAATAATGATTTCATTTTACTTTGTATTCCAACAGCTGTTTTTTTTTTTGAACATGTGACCAGCATCAGAGGACTAGAAGCTCCTCCTACTTATGTTTCCCTGAAGACAGGCTGGAAGAGAGCTATATACATATACAGAAATAGAGGGGACAATGTAAATTTAACAGTGTGTGTTTAGCATCAGTTTAAGTAATTTCTTAATGGAATTAAAAACAGGAATGGCAATAGTTCCGCCATATTTTCCTGAAGAGAGAGATCTCACCAGGATTCATGGTAATGAAGATACCGCAGGACCATGCCAAGCTGATGTCTCGGCCCTCAAAGACGAACCGCGTTAGGTTAGCGGAAAGAGCAGAAAGGATGGACAAGATTTGTTGGGCCACTACGGACAGCACTTCAATGTTGATTCTGTTAAATTCATCAAAGCATCCCCAGGCACCAGTCTAGAGCAGAAAAAGATAGAAATGATCCTGTCAGAATATTTATACTGCTCTGAATATAATAGTGTCGATTTATGTCAATAAGCAAAGATCTGTAAGGTAGGAGAATCTCCACATATTTCCACAAATCAATATGTAGCAAATTCTTTTTATCGATTAATTTCTTTTTAAAAGCATATACCAATCTTAGTGAAAGCTACAGTAGGGAATATATATAAGAATATTTATTCACAAGACATGTATTCACAATAAATGATCAGACTTGAGACAAAGAGATAACTTTACATAAAATACAAACTTCAAACAATAAATGTAATGTGATGTGTAGCTCAATAATGAAAGTAAAAATAAAGCAAGATTACTTTCTTCCCAGGTATAGTAGAAACCATATTTAAATGTTCTATATAATCAGAACACAATTGTCTGCAAATTGCGCAGCCGACAGTCACTCCACTGCAGATGGAGCGAGAATAAGCTATGCAAAATGGGAGACTAGATCGCTAATAATGCGTTAAATCTGATATTAATAAAAACAAAAATCCGTTTTTAAAGAAAAATCTACATGGTTCATACGGCTGGGACTGTAATCTCATTACCCTTTAGCATGAAATGTAAACATGTAAGGAAGAAAATAAATGATATTAAATATTAATCAAATAAACAGCAAGGTATATTTACCATATTTAAAATGGCTGCTAGCTTAGAATGGTCGTTACCAGAGTCCTTAAGATGGCTGCCTTCCCAAAATGGTGGCCAGTTAGGGAGGAGTTTCGTTTGGCGTCCTTCCAAGTTTCAGATAAATGATGGAGCAAAATGGAGTATGTATAGATGAGTATGTGTATGGATGCAAGTAGCGTGTGTGTTGTATGTGTAATGAATGTTGTGTAATGTAATGTGTCTCTCTCACATCTGGGTTTCCCTTTTTATATTGTATTAAACAAAAGGGCTGTAAAATTACCATAAGACAAACCCAGAAGGAGTAACTTTATCCCCATTGGTTGGGATAACTTATCCATTAACTGGTGAGGTCATTGGGTGACACCTCTAACCAGTATATTGGATATTTAAAACTATATGATTTCTCCATTTAAGAATATCATAAAAACAACATAAGAATCTTATCCATACTCTTATCTAATATACATGTCCATCTAATATATCCATCATGTATCTAAGTAAGGATTGAATCTGGTAACACCATTTAAAAAGAATCTATTATTAATATATATATTTATATATATTGGAAATGACTGTCTAAACCCAAAGACTTCACTTAGTATCAGTCACCAAAGATGGCAGTATTGTATTGCTCTTAGATTCAATATATAGCAATATAACAAATAAACTTTGAACCTTATATTGACAAAAAGCCTATAATCCCAGACCTTCTAGACTAGACTTCTGGCAAGGTCAGAAAAGTTTTATGACCAATTTGCCACTTACAAGAGCTTATTTACTGAAGCCTTACTAAACATGAGATCATGAGTCATCAATCTAAGAATTTAGCAAGCACATGAAACAAAATATCATATAGAAAATTTTCCTACATATTTATGTATGTTATTCATATATATTTCATTGTTAAAATTATTTTATATAGGATTATAATATATCTTTAAATCTTATTTTTAAATGGGTCTAAACACAGAAAATACTGACTAGTGTTCTATGGACACACACACACAGATAAGATTACCTTGGTATAGCGTCAGCTAGACTTTATCTAAAGAAAGTCAACAGGCTATTTATTTATTACCTTAAGTCAACACAGCCTGTTTGGGTAAACCTTTTAAAGATCTCCTGAATAGACACTTTTCGTTAAAGGAGATTTAACCTTTCAGTAACCTTAACAAAAATGGATGTCACTGCTTAATATTTCTATATAGAACAAAATATGACATATTTCCATTTTTCTTTTATTTAATCTCCCCCAATAATTCTGACAATCCATGGCCAGAGAAAGAAGAAGGTCAATGACAGAGGAATGAACCAAAACACCCTCTTCTGTAATCTGCCACTACCCATTAACAGGGCAGTAGGTTCCATACTATTTAGACTCCAAGTCCCGCACTTCATGTGGCTTTTTGGCACTTGTTGTGCAGCACTTGGACCCCAGCAGTCAGGGGATTTGTAAAAGGGCTACAATGACAGTGAGCTCTAGCAGTCTCGTGTGTCATGTTCCGATCTTGGACTGTCTTTTGAAGCATTCCCTCAGCCCCTATTTACTACAGTATGTCACTATTCACTGACCGTCTCCTGTAATATGTCTGCTTTCTCTGACGGTCTTCTGAAGCATTACATATAATGAATATTATGTGAGGCCCTTAGGTGATATCAGGGGCTGCAGCTGAGGTCCTTTATACCTCTTACATTGACCACTACTGATTTAGACTTGTCCCAGTCTAGTCTGTCGCAGTTCATATAAATGACGTTTAATTTCCGGTCCTAAATGATTCACTGCAAAGGTACATCACAGGACACAAAATCCTTCCCCCCACCTACAAAGCCCTCCTAGCTGAGACCCCTCTTTATTTATTTGGAGTCTTCTGTCTCATTGACTTCTCTTGTGTTGATTTCTGTAGAACAGTGATGGTGAACCTTGGCACCCCAGATATTTTGGAACTACATTTCCCATGATGATGATTAACTACACTGCAGAGTGCATGTGCATCATGGAAAATGTAGTTCCAAAACATCTGGGGTGCCAAGGTTCGCCATCACTGCTATAGAACGACTTGGAACTTGACATCAGCCACTCACCAACTCTCCAAGTCTTTATAGTAGTGGTCTCCAGATTGCAGCCTGGGGGCAGGATGTGGCCCCTTGTTTGTCTTTATCCGGCCCTTGAGGCATTATTCTTGCCATTGACACCAACAATGTGGCATAATTCCTGCCACTGACACCACTGATACCAATGATGGGGCACTATTCCGTACACTGATACCATCGATGGGGCATAATTCTTCCCACTGATATCAATGATGGGACATTATTCTTCCCACTGACACCAATGATGGGGAACTATTTCTCCCCATAATACCAAAGAAGGGCCACTATTCCCCCCACTTACACCAAAGATGGGGCATATTTCCTTCCACTGACACCAGCGATGGGGCACTATTTCTCCCACTGACAACAAAGATAGGGCATACTTCCTCCCACTGACACCAACGGTGGGGTGCTATTTCTCCCAAATTACCACATTTTAGGGCACTGTTTACTCTCAGTGAGCCTAGTCCAGCCTGCCTAAAGTCTGGACAGTAAACTGGCCTTTTATTTAGAAGGTTTGGAGACCCCTGGTTTTACACAGCAGCTGGGAACTAGAGATGGGCTATAAAAACACCCAATGAACCTTCCTTTTTGGTAACATTATCTTCATTTAAAGCCTCTACCTCCACTACCATATAATCCATGATGTGATTTCTAGGGACTGAATGTCAGCTCCAGCGCATGAGAGTTGCCCCCCTGGTAATGTTCGTATTGAGTACATAGACCATCTGGTAACACAACCGTGATTTACTCCATGCTAATATTTTCTCCAAGTAAGTTTTCTTGTTCTTGTCAACATAATGGTGGGGTGGTCTGGGATATGGATAGGGTGGGTTGGGGGTAAAAATGGAACTCCTGTTTCAATGAATCCACAGCACCTTCCAGATGGGTGCTTAAATTGCAGAGATTCCAGACTTACATTATATTTGTGTAATGATATTATAACACGGGACAGGTTTCTGGTTTTCCTTACCTGAGCCAAACCGGAGTACATTCTTGCCATAGATTTATAATCCAGTCCTTCTGAGCAGTTTACAACAATCACATACATCCCCAGTGCCTTTCCCAGGTCTTTTACCGTCTCAGTCTTTCCAGTACCGGCTGGGCCCTTTGGCGAGCCTCCACGGTGGAGGTGCAGGGCAGTGGTGAGAGTCATGTAACATCTGAAGTGTAAGAACAAAGTGAAATCCATGAATCAACATCACAAAGATAATACTGGTGCCACCATCATATATGATAAACCCAACAACACACCCTGCAGACTTCTAGAAAGGGCAACACACCAACGTCACACCATGAATACTTTATTCCACCTGGCTGCTGTGTTGACAGTCTGCACCTATGGCCACACCCACTGACACAATTAATTCCCATTGGGCTAAATCACCCTCCACAATTAGGTCCAATAGAGGTGAAACATATCAGACAGGTATGGCCATAGGCAGGGTCTGTCAGCAAACCAGCACATGACAATGAGCGGGGACAGGCTCCCTGAGGCCTGCACTTGAGAGACTGTGGACTGGAGGAGAGCTTTGAGCTACACTTGTTTTTGTGATTTTTAACAACCCGCCCTATTTACAATATACCGTATTTACCCAGATAACGATGGACGTGGTATTACCTGTCAGTGAGGGGTGTGATCACAAGACGTCCTGAATTTCCTAAATATTCATACCCATACCGGAAATGAGTGTTCGTCTGTCTAATAATACAATCATCAACATCCTGCAAAATAACAAAAATAATTAATGCTGTAAATTATATTTCTATTATTCCTGTCTGTATCACCCTGCAGGAGGAGGACAGACTCATAGCCCCCTTCTGTCTGTATCACTCTGCAGGAGGAGGACAGACTTATACCCCCTTCTGTCTGTATCACCCTGCAGGAGGGGGACAGACTCATAGCTCCCTTCTGTCTGTATCACCCTGCAGGAGGAGGACAGACTCATAGCCCCCTTCTGTCTGTATCACCCTGCAGGAGGAGGACAGACTCATAGCCCCCTTCTGTCTGTATCACCCTGCAGGAGGAGGACAGACTCATAGCCCCCTTCTGTCTGTATCACCCTGCAGGAGGAGGACAGACTCATAGTCCCCTTCTGTCTTATCACCCTGCAGGAGGAGAACAGACTCATAGTCCCCTTCTGTCTTATCACCCTGCAGGAGGAGGACAGACTCATAGCCCCCTTCTGTCTGTATCACCCTGCAGGAGGAGTACAGACTCATAGCTCCCTTCTGTCTGTATCACCCCGCAGGAGGAGGACAGACTCATAGCTCCCTTCATCACCTTATCCCAATAAAGACGCAGTTGACTCAGCCATTCAAAGGAAGCCACATCAGTGCATCCGCTCTTCAGCATCTTATCAATGACATCTCTTGCATGAACCTCAACCGTCACAAGTGCCACCAGTTTGAGGCGCAGAGTTTTTGTAAGGTTTCCTCGAATGGCATCAGAATATTTATGCAACATGGAGACCTAAAATGGCAATAGTATTGTGTGAAGAAAGGAACAGAGACAATTTTAATATCATAATGTAAATCACATAATACAACACAAACACAACAAACCTGCTTCTTTTTCATTATCTTCAGAAACTTTTTGTCTGAACGTTCTTTAGCAGTGACTAGAGATTTGGTGACATCTGTGGTCCACTGGATCTGGCTGGCCGTGATTAGCATCTGCAGGGAAGGCAGACAGATAATGTGGAAAAAAAAATTTCTTTTTAATTTTTAATTAATGCATTATTTTTTTTTAATACTGCAGTTGTAGCCAACAGTTAGAGTATTAAACTTTGCAATACTAAACAGACGCTCCCACCTTCAGGCTGCAGTGGCATCAGCAGGCTGAAGGCTTATTTTGTCAACAAAATCTTCAGCTTGCAGATCTGACAATGTGATCACATGACTGAGAAATACTCTGATTGGCCCATCAACTAAGCAGATTTTTGGTCACTGGCATTTAAAGGGAGGACACTTATTAACATACAATACCTCCAGGATTGAGCAACATTCTAGAGAAATGTAAATATACAGATTGTTAGTGAAAGAGGTTGATGGACTCATATAGAAGCCTGGGATTCAAAAGAGGGTTTATGGTGAAGTATGACTTACAGCCTCAATAAATGGGTAATAGGCAGATACTCACAAGGAGTTTGTATTTTTCTGTTGTTATTGGCTTTATGGCCTAAATAGCCCAATGGAGCTCCTGTTGGCTGAATGGTTTGCAAATGCTCACATATGCTGGTCACCATTAGATTACTAAATTCTGACTGATTGCCATGGCTTGCTCTGAATGACTCACAAGTCCTTTTTATTATTCTGTTGTTAATGACTTCATGGTCCAAATAGCACAACAAGTGGTTGTTATGGGCTGCTCTGAATGAATGCCAAAGTTTAATATGAGGTGTTGCCTTTACCTACCTGCCCTGCCCACTCCTTCACCCACTTGTCCCGTTTGTTGCTCATCTTCTTTAGTGCCAGGCGACAATTTCGGAGAAGCTCCTTCAGTGTCCAGCGCATGGTCCTCTCAATGTCACACAGCCAGGCCTACAGGAAGAATACAGTCGTTTTATAGAGTTGCCCAAGTCAAATTTTGCAGAAACAGCATGCGTTTTTTGACAGTAACTATATAACAGAAGTATATATACAAAATACATAATGTATATATACTATATTACCAAAAGTATTGGGACGCCTGCCTTTACATGCACATGAACTTTAATGGCATCCCAGTCTTAGCCTGTAGGGTTTAATATTGAGTTGGCCCACACTTTGCAGCTATAACAGCTTCAACTCTTCTCGGAAGGCTGTCCGCAAGGTTTAGGAGTGTGTCTATGGGAATGTTTGACCATTCTTCCAGAAGCACATTTGTGAGGTCAGGAACTGATGTGGCAAGAAAGCCTGGCTCATAGTCTTCTCTCTAATTCATCCCAAAGGTGTTCTATTTGGGTTGAGGTCAGGACTGTGCAGGCCAGTCAAGTTCCTCTACCCCAAATTTACTCATCTATGTCTTCATGGACCTTGCTTTGTGCACTGGTCCAAATCATTTGGTGGAGGGGAGATTATGGTGTAGGGTTGTTTTTCAGGGGTTGGGCTTGGCCCCTTAGTTCCAACAAAGGGAACTGTTAAGGCGTCAGCATACCAAGACATTTTGGACAATTTCATGCTCCCAACATTGTGGGAACAGTTTGGGGATGACCCCGTCCTGTTCCAACATGACTGCACATCAGTGCACAAAGCAAGGTCCATAAAGACATGGATGAGCGAGTTTGGGGTGGAGGAACTTGACTGGCTTGCACAGAGTCCTGACCTCAACCCGATAGAACACCTTTGGGAAGAATTAGAGCAGAGATTGCTGCCCAGGCCTTCTTATCCAACATCAGTGCCTGACCCCACAAATGTGCTTCTGGAAGAATGGTCAAACATTCCCATAGACACACTCCTAAACCTTGTGGACAGCCTTCCCAGAACAGTTGAAGCTGCAAAGGGTGGGCCAACTCAATATTGAACCCTACAGACTCGGATGCCATTAAAGTTCATGTGAGTGTAAAGACAGGCATCGCAATACTTTTTGTAATATAGTATATAAATATAAAAAAAATATATATATATATAACACACACACACACACGCATGAGTTCTTCAAAAAGTATCTGCACTTTTTTTTTTTAACTCTGTTAAATATAAAAAAGTGAGGAAACGTTTTGAAGGCCCCTCGTGTATATATATATATATATATATACACACATATATATAAATATATAATATCCCTTATTGATATATAATTATTGATATATAAGGCTGTTATTTGGTGCACTATTTTTTATTATAGGCTGATAAATGTGCTCTTTACATTTTTGCAATACTTCAAATGTAACAATTACAGTACTAAACAAACACTGCCCAATCTTCAGGCTACAGTAGCATCTGCACTCTTATTTTTATATTGCATATATTTTATTTTGTTATCACATCTAAGAGACCCTCTTGTTTCCTAACTTATCATATTCAATGTAAAATAAACTTACTTCCACAGGACCCTCTAGGAGGACGGGGTGTGTAAATTCCACATACTCGCCCTCTGCGGAGAACATCCCTGCACCTTCATATTTGTTGCCAGCCTGGTGATTTTACAGGAAATTAGAACATATTAAGATTAAAGAGAACCAATTGAGGTTAAGTCCTAAATTAGTATATGCAAGAATCAGAATACACAGCCTTCAATTGGTATACCTATACAGTCTTAATTATGAAAGATTCAGGTGAATTCTGATAGATGCTCTCCTATCAATGCCTGATCTCACACAATGCAAATACAGCAGATGAGAGACCATGTGTGAGGTCAGGAGGTTGACCGGTCAGAAAGTTTCAGACATCAGGTTACCTCTGACCCTCTGATTTCTGCAGCCATAGAAGCTTCCTTTCAGGAAGATTAATTGCATGGGTGAGCCTGAAGATTTTAGCATGAGCATACTGCATTTTGTGGTCCAGAGTCAAGACTGTTCGTTCCTTTGCGCATATTTGCTAATGTGTGTGTGCACTGAAGTAAATTTGCATGCATGTCTGGCACTAGCTTTTGGCACAGCCCTGGTTGAAGCATTGCTAAGCTAACAATTGCTGAGTAGTTATCGGTGCCTGTGACTCATAACCTGACCTGCATCTTGTTATCGTATTTGACCTGACTCTCCTTTATCCTGATCTCCACACAATCCAGATCAATATAGATGGTTACCAATAATAGTACCTGCAGCATTAAAGGTTTTAGGTGGTTATAATCATTGGACAGCGCAAGAATTACACACCTTTTTTGTATCCTGATCTCCAGTTAGTGACCTTGGCTTATGTCCTGACTTTGTCCCCTGTCTGCTGATCTGGTATTTCTGCTGCTCATCTGATATAGTCCCTGACCTGGCTTCTGACCCTGCTCTCACCTTCTGATGGGGTATCTTTGCTACCCACTTGTTGTTGACTCTGGCTCGTGTTGACTACAGCTTTGCACCCCACACCTGTGGATTCCTGTGCTCTAAGTTGAGAAGAGCAGAGGAACCCATGTAGGAAGAGGATGCTTTTTAGCTTATTTCCTATTATTTTAATTATTAAAAAAACATCCACCTACATCTTCTGGAGTTGCCCTAAGCTCAGGGACTTGTGCATGGAAGTACACAGGATTTCCCAAATGATGATGGAATATGTCATCCCAGATGACCCGGCATTCTTCTTACTACATTGCTCTGGCATGGCTCCGAAACGTTACAAACGCTCTGTGATCCGGCACCTCACAGATGTGGCAAAGTCATGTGATAGTCTCTGCTGGAAAAGCACGACTCCCCGACGACCTCCCTCTGGTTGTGCAGAGTAAAATGAATTAACGACTTGGAGGACTTGGTACTCACCGCACAGGGTAGAAAAGAACAGTACTCTAAAACTTGGGCATGCTGGAATGCGTTCATACTCTCCGATGAGGGACAGGCTTTGAGCGTTTCCCTCTCGCAAACTATTGCCTGACTGGAGACGGGGTCACCCGCGTGGGATAGACGCATCCCCCCTCTGTCACCACTTCCCCCAGGTCTATTCTTTACCTCCTTTTGCCTCTCTCTATGCTTGCTCCACACTCTGTATCACTCCCCCACCTTTCCCTTCATTCCTTCTTTCCCTGATCTCCTTCTACCCCATGGTCCCACTACATATAATCCCAAACCCTTTTACTCTGATATCAGCGTATGGACTCTATGGTTTAGGTTACACATATATACCCTTCCCCATTATGTTGGAACCGCGAACTACGTTGACCGCAGTTGTCATCCGATACCCTCCTTCGATGCTGACTCTTACTTGGGTTATATGTCTTATGAGTAATTTGCATGCATGTGATGTGATTCTTAGATCATTTTGTTATTTGGACTTCGTTTATGCACTTCACCATGTTCATTTTTGATGAGTTCTGAATTTGTTTGTACGCACTTTGTATTTTTCATATGTTCAATAAAGAATTTGCAAAAAAAAAAAACATCCACCTATTGAAGAAAGAAGCTGCCAAATATTTCCTTCCTACATAGGCACCTCTGACGATCTCACATCCAATTGTTGCAGCAAAAATCTTTGCCACTGGGATCCAATTACAATAAAGTATGGCATTTTCCAGAATAACCCAACAAGTGTTGCATGCAGCCAGTTTTTACATGGAGATAGCAATATTCTCAGCAAGTTTTTTCCATTATTGGCTCGTTCGCTGTTTGCATTTCTTGAATTCTCACAGATGTGAGTGCTCAATCCATACATTTTCTAATCGTTTTCTACATTTTTGCATTCCTTCCTATTAAAGAAGATCTAGAATTCTTTTTTTTTTTTACTGTTCTGTCTCCTTTGAGACAAAATACACATAGTACTTTATCCCATGTAGTTAAGTGCTTCATAAGTCTAGTTATGAGGTCTGACCTGCCCCCTTCTGCTTCTGCCACAGCCAATCCGACAACAGCTAGGAAGGAGATGGCTGCTTTGTAATGATAGCTGATTTTGGCTTTGAGTACTTTTCACAGGCAAACAACAGCAAGAAGAATGCAGAGGGGAGGGGATGGCAGCCTCTGCATTCCTCTTGCCGTTGCATTTCTGTGGAAAGTCCAGAACAATATTCCCAATGCACATGTTCCTGTAAGAGGCTGCAGAATAATTGGGTGCTGAAGTGACCAACTGCTGGAGACTGGAAGGACTCAGAACAAAGGATATGTCACCAGCACACCAGGGAGTGCCATAAGGGGTCCAACATTTTATTAAAAATCCCATCACAGCAAAGTACAGCTGGATACTTTATGGAGTGCCCTTGTCTGTAGAAAGGCACATTAATCATTTTAGAATTGAGAAAAAGGTAGAGTAACTTTTAAGTTGATGCCTAAAGCCTTCATTGCTGGAAGGACAGAGTACAGCTTCTACCTTCCCTACGGTCCTCCATTATACCTATGACTACAGTACAGGTGCTTTTTTACATCTCATCATGTACTAGACTATTACCTTCTGAATCTTGAGTGATTTGATGTTGTCAAAGCATTTCTTGAGATGTGGTTGGACGGCCTCTGGGTTCCGGGACTGTCCAAGGATCTCCAGTAGGTCGTCATTGGACAGAAAGTAGAATCGTGGGAAGATCTGACGCTTTGTCTCCAGATAAAGGTCAAGAGACTTCTGTATACCCTCCAGAGCTGCATTCATCTCACCCAGCTTCTCCAGGAGGCCTAAACACAAGATGAAAACTAGCTGTCATTAAAGGAAATATCTGCTTTGTATTTCAAAAGAATTATATATATAAAATATATTGTCAAAAGTACTGGGACGCCATAAACTTTAATGGCATCCCAGTCTTAGTTTGTAGGGTTCAATATTGAGTTGGCCCACCCTTTGTAGCTAAACTAGCTTCAAATCTGCTGGTGTAGGCTTTTCACAAGATTTAGGAGTGTGTCTATGGGAAAGTTTGACCATTCTTCCAGAAGCACAGGCCAGTCAAATTCCTCCACTGCAAACTCGCTCATCCATGACGTTATGGACCTTAGTTTGTACACTGGTCCAATTCATTTTGTGAAAGGGGGTTATGGTGTGGGGATGTTTTCAGGGGTTGGGCTAGGCCCCTTAGTTCCAGTGAAGGGAACTCTTTAGGCGTCAGCATATCAAGACATTTTGGACAATTTCATGCTCCCAACTTTGTGGGAACAGTTTGGGGATGGCCCCTTCCTGTTCCAACATGACTGCACAACAGTGCCCAAAGCAAGGTCCATAAGAACATGTATAAGCAAGTTTGGGGTGGAGGAATTAGACTGGCCTGCACACAGTCCTGACCTCAACCCGATAGAACACCTTTGGGATGAATTAGAGTGGAGACTGCGTGCCAGGCCTTCTCGTCAACATCAGTGCCTGACCTCACAAATGTGCTTCTAGAAGAATGGTCAAACATTCCCATAGACACACTCCTAAACATTGTGGACAGCCTTCCCAGAAGAGTTGAAGCTGTTATAGCAGCAAAGGGAGGGCCAACTCAATATTGAACCCTACGGACTGGGATGCCATTAAAGTTCATGGCAGGCAAAAACAGTGTATGGGTGAATTTGGATTCAGTGGCGGAGCTAGACTTTTAAAACAGGGGTGGCAAGGTATTATTTTGGGGGGTCAATATACAAAGTGTTCAATTACACTAAAAATAAGTTTCCTGTGTGTGCTGCCGCGTTATGTTTTGTTTTGGAGCCGTTTGGAGCACGAAGGAGCTGCGTGTCAGCTTAACCAATGAAAAGTGTAGCAGCAACATGTCCCCCATATTGACCTCCCCCCGTACAGTAGGCCAGGGTAAGGTGAGGTCCCGTCCCCCATATAGATCCCTATAGATCCCCCTTACAGCATGCCAGGGTGAGGTGAGGTGAGGTCCCGTCCCCCATATAGATCCCCCCTTACAGTAGGCCAGGGTGAGGTGAGGTCCGGGAACCTCACCTCACCCTGGCCTACTGTACGGGGGGAGATCTATATGGGGGACAGGACCTCACCTCACCCTGGTCTACTGTAAGGTGGGATTTATATGGGACCTCACCTCACCCTGGCCTGCTGTAAGGGGGGAGATCTATATGGCGGACGGAACCTCACCTCACCCTGGCCTGCTGTAAGGGGGGATCTTAATGGGGGACCTCACCTCACCCTGGCCTGCTGTAATGGGAGATTTATATGGGACCTCACCTCACCCTGGCCTGCTGTAAGGAGGGATCTAAATGGGGGTCCTCACCTCACCCTGGCCTGCTGTAAGGGGGGATTTATATGGGACCTCACCTCACCCTGGCCTGCTGTAAGGGGGATCTATATGGGGGTCCTCACCTCACCCTTGCCTGCTGTAAGGGGGGATCTATATGGGGGACCTTACCTCACCCTGGCCTGCTGTAAGGGGGGATCTATATAGGGGACCTTACCTCACCCTGGCCTGCTGTAAGGGGGGATCTATATGGGGACCTGGCTACACCTTGAATTGAGAGTAGCTTGGTTTGAGAGTGCTTTGCAAGACATGCAACATTTGTTTTTAATTTTGACTTGATAAACGAGTAGCGTCATGTCACAACTGAGTGTAAAAGAGGATAGAGAGGCCTCTAAGTGTAGCAATATGGTTACATTTAATGACGGTTCAACATTTAGCAACTCGCATGGTTGATAATTAAAACAGGCACATCTAAGTATGCAGACAACCGGGGAAAGCTGTCCACATAGACCGTCCCCCGCACCACCATCAACTTCATTCCTTCCACACTGTGCACCATGAGCGCTTAAAGCCTCGCTTTCAGATCGCTCTACTGCAGGGTAGTCTTCCCGGTCACGATTGCAGACTGACAGTGGTGAGAGCCGGTGGTGTAGAGGACGGTCTATGTGGACAGCTTCACCCCGGATGCCTGCATACTTAGATGTGCCTCTTTTAATCATCAACCATGTGAGTTGCTAACTGTTGAACCTTCATTAAATGTAACCATATTGCTACATTTAGATGCGCCTCTCTTCTCTTTTATGCTCTGTAGCTCCATTTGTGGATGTACATCTTATGGTTGCACAACCTATCACAGGGGTTTCAAACTCAATTTCATCACCGGCCGCATCAGCATTATGGTTGCCCTCATAGGGCCGGTTATATCTGTAAGATTAGATGTCCAGAGTACCCTACACCCCCTTACATGAGATGTCAAGAGCCCCCCCACCATCAGAAGTCAAGAGTCACCCACCCTTCCTTACATCACAATGCACCCCCTTACCTTGTGCTGCTGCCAGGAAGAAGATGAGGGTGCATCTGGAAAGAAGAAAGTGCAAGGTCTGGAGGAGAACCAAAGAGGGGCTGGAGTCAGCTTCCAGAGTCTGCTGAATGCTGAGACCAGGGGAGGCAAAGGCAAGGTGGTGTTGCGGCTGCACAGAGAGGTGCAGGATCTGTAGGAGGAGTTCTGCCCTCCTCTCTGCTGCGGACTGCAGAGAAGGGGGAAAAGACAAGCCTTTTTGCAGCTGCACAGAGGAGTGCAGAATCTGGCAAAGGAGTTCTGTCCCCTCTGCTGCTGACTACTGAGACAAGGTGGGGACAGAGACAAGAGGAGTGCCGCAGCTGCAGGAGAGGTGTGAGGACCACATGAAATGGCCTGGGGGGCCGCATTGGGCCCGCGGGCCTTGTGTTCAACACCTGGGACCTATCACATTGCTATAATCTTTTTATATGGACTACAAACTGAAGGACTTATGAATAAATGGTTGTGGAAGGAATCATCTGAGTTTCCATTATTAATTATGGGGGAAATTTGCTTTGATATACGAGTGCTTTGGATTACGAGCATGTTTCCGGAACAAATTATGCTCACAATCCAAGGTTTTTCTGTATGTGTTACCTAACATCCTAGGTGCGTGTAATCCTCTTTATGAAGATTTAAGGCTCCTGATGTTTCTCCTGAACTGCTTGCAGAGCAGTTCTTCAGCTCTCCCAGCTCTTCAGAGTTCAGAGTTGAGCACTTCCAGGTTCACAACAAAGAGAATAATTCTCCCTCTGCTCTGCGATCCTGGAGATCCAGGCCCCTTAGCATTTACCTAGGTTTTCACTCAGGCTCAGGGTACCATAAACGTGGTTACCCCCAAGTGATGTTCAGAATTAACGATTTTTACATAGAATTTGAAGCTTGTGTACTGCTCAGGGTCAGCGCTAGGGAGGTTGAAGAATACAAAGCGGTTTTATTTTGTGTATTTTAGGTCAGCTTTAAAGGAGATACAAAGTGCTTCCTCAATCAGCCACCCTAGGCATACCACTCAACGCACCTGGAAAGTGGGTCCCACGCAGAGCATTGTTGTCCTTGTTCAGTCTGTCCATTATGGTCTTCCAGCTAACATTTACTTGGTCAAACTCCGCTGATTCCTGGGGCAGTTGCTTCCGGATGTCCTCTCCCATGAAGATGTTCTGTACGGAGGAAGACAGTTTAGGATAGAGCTTGACAGAACTATATTTATTAAACCAAATAGCGCATGCAATAAACCGATGTGTTGGGTCTACATGCCAAATCTCCAACAGCATACCAGGGATCTTCAGACCGCATTCACATTGAAGCGGCACTTCTTCAGGGGCGACCTGTGAAGTCGCGTGCACCGCGACTTCGGCGCGACTTGCACGGACTTCATATAATGAATGTCTATGCAAGTCGCTCCGAGGTTGCCCCGAAGTAGTACAGGAACCTTTTTCTAAGTCGGAGCGACTTGTGTCGCTCCTATTAGAACGGGTCCTGTAGCACTGCATGGACCGAGACGGACCGCGACTTGTCAGGCTGACAAGTCGCCTGACAAGTCGCGGTAGTGTGAATGGAGACTCAAACTAAGGCCCTTCAGCTGTTGCGGAACTACACATCACATGAGGCATTGTAAAACTCTGAAATTCACAGACATGACTAGGCATGATGGGAATTGTAGTTCCTGAACAACTGAAGGGCCATAGTTTGGAGACCCCTGGCATATACAATAAAAGTAAATAAAAATAAAATTTTTAATAATAAGCTTAACAAGAAATAATACAAGATTATTATTAAATAAAAACATGAAATTAAAAAGTAAGCAAATAAGAAAATAAATCAATAACATACAATAACAATAATTTAATAAATAATGATAGTAATAACAAATAATAAATATTATGAAGTAAAAATACTTAAAAAAAGTAAGCACCTAAAATAAAAGTAAGCAATAAAAGGCTGAGACTAGGGGCAGGGTTATATTTCAACTAGTTTTGGTAAATGCAGAGGATCTAAAGCTCAACTGTAGGCTCAGCTACATGCCCCCCCCCCCCCCAAAAAGTGTTTTCTGTTGCCCCCTAGAGGCCTTCCCTATATATGTTTTTTTATACTTAACTTTGACTGCAGTCTACAAACTGATCACATGACCACCAGGGTTCTATTTTTTTTTACCCTTTGACCGTTTCCTACAGTAGGTGATTCTAGATTAGGCAGTAAAAATGTCAGAGCTGCTCTCTGAATCATTATACTGTGAATAACAGGAAATGTGGTAATACTCCCTCGGGGGGCGGGTTCCTGACACCCTGCACTTTCAGAATTGCTTCAGTCTCCTGACTTCAGTGATGATGGGTATCCTTCAACAAGAAAGTCTGTGGACATCTTTTAGGAAACAAACAAGTACAGCAGGGGACAGCTATATGTTGAATTTGGATTGTACTGATTCATTTTACTGTGAATAAAGGGAACTGTGGTATAAAAATAAATAAAGGGGGAGACCTGATGAAGGGGGAGTGTTTTAGATCCTTGAAATGCATTGTCTGTCTTATAAACTAACACCAATATTAAAGTAATTTTGACTCTTAGATCTTTGGCCTGGTGTAATCTTTAGATTTTTCAAATGTGAATCTTAAACTCACGGTCCTCTAGTCAGGGGGTAACCTGTTTTTGTTAAGAGTTGCCTTACCGAAGCCACTGGTGTCCAATATGCCAATATGTACTTGATTGACTTTATTCAACCATGAATATTTGCTGAATTCAGCGACTCTAAAGGCCCGTACACACGTACCGATCGTCGTCATACAAACGTCGGTGGACGAAAGATCTGCCGATTGTACGCTTGTTAGTATGGTGCCTCCGACAGCTGTCTGTGCACATTCTGCGGACAAAAGTCTTTCTTGCAAACATCAAAATTTTTGTATGCCGACACCAGAACGGACGATTGTTCGCCTGTCAGTACAGAAATCAGCCGACAGACCGCAGATTTGCAAGACTGGGCATGCTCAGAAAAGAAAAAACACAGGGAAAGTTAACCATTACATGACATCACTTCTGCAGTCAGCTGAAGTCGGCGGACAAAATTCTTGTGCTGTCCTTGCACTTTTCAACAGACATCGACATCCCGGGGAGAAAAGACGAACGTTTGTATGACGACGATCGGTACGTGTGTACGGGGCTTAATACATAAGTTCTGGACACAGGCTCATATAGCTAACTCAAATATCAACTGTGTGTCAAATCCAAAGTATTCTGAATGATTTCTAATAAGCCTCAAATCTCAAACTGCAAAAAGCTGGCAAAAGTCCAAAGTTCATCTGCCCAAGCCCTTACAGTGACCCTTTCCTTTGTCTATGTAGGGCAACCCAATCTTCTCAGCTGCACATGCTTACCTTTTCTCTCTACCAATCATTTTGGCTGGCAGTAAAATGTTGTGGACTCCCAGGTATGTATGAGCATGTCACTCACTTTCCCTCCCATGTGACAGCTCTGATGCCTGGTGATTGGCCCTTTATTATATTTATTTTCATATTTTCTATTGTCGACCGCCTCATATAAAGTCCCAACATCCCCTCTTGTGTTTTACAGGAATTTAACTATTTTTATATGTACGTATTTTACTGCTGCCATTACCATGGCTATTATGTAATTAATTACCCCTTTTTTATTAATATATTTAGTTGCTATTACCATGGCAACTTTGTATCAATATGTTATTTTTCTTTTTATTATTTTCACATTCGACCTATCCCCCCCCCTTATACTTAATTTTACAATTATAATTTTTCCCCTTCCCTGTCCCCCATTTTTTTTGGACCTTAATTGGGATGGAGGTGCCTTTTTCATAAGCACCTCATTTAAAGTCCCAATATTTTTCTTTTTTTTTTTCCATTTATATATGAATAGGGATGGAGGCGGTTGATTTGTTCATGGCACGGTTATTCGTCATTCATGTGCTGTGTGTTTGCCCGATCGGTTGACAGACTGTCAGGAAAGGAATCACCATTCAGCAACAATAGATCGCCGGAGGCAGAGCAGGTGTGTCACCACGCTCATCTACCCAGGCCTGGCCCTATATAAGACGCTCTTCCGGTGTGCTCCGGTGCTGGTTTATTGTCAGCTCCTGTACCCGTGACCTGTCCGTTTACCTGTATTTCTGTTTTGACCCGGCTTGCTTCTTTGACCTGTCTGCATCTTCTCCCTTGTTTGACCTCGGCTTGCCTGACCACTCTTTGCTCTGATACCCCTGCTGAATCTCCTGTGTACCGACCTTGGCTTGGATCCCACGGACTCTCTCTTGTCTTGCCCCTTTGCTACCTCCCACTTGGCTCATTACTTCCGGACTGATTCACTGTGTATGACCCTCGGCCTGGCATTAACCTTGTGTCTTTTTCCACTAAACACCTTTAGATCTCCTGGAAGCGGTCCTGGGTGTCCATACCATACCATCCATCCGGATTTCACCTGCATCCAGTGCTCCTTGGGACGTGTCATCTCCCGTCTCACCTCCAGGGGTGATCCGCACCAAGCTGCAAGGGAAGCCCTCTCAGCACTTCGGCCTCAACCAAGGTACCTGACACTGACCTTTTCCCCTTCCTCTCTTTTTTTGTTTCCCCCCCTCCCCCTTCCCCCCCTTTCCTTTCCCCCTTCTTACCCCCTCCCTTCCCCATCCCTGCCCCCGTCCCCCCCCCTTTTTTCCCCCTTCCCCTTTCCCTGGTCTGAACTTGCAGGACATTCATCACAATATTTTTTCTATTGGGATTTTCATTGTTGTTATTAAGCGTGGTTTCATTCATGCGATGTGCCTCATCAGGGCTGTCTGGATGTCGGATATCAGGGAGCTGCGATGCATCCTGGGCCCCCTTCCCCCTACGTCAAGCGGGTAGTTTGGGTGGGTGGACCCCACGATGCATCGATGCCGCGCTTGGCGTCACACACGTGGCATCCAATGACGCCATGATCCATGCACGCCTTTATCAACTCGGCTGTTGTGAGGGTTCCTGTCGCCATCGTGGGAGACGGCTGCCTCCTTGATGGACGGGTCCCTCTTGACACACCAGACTAGCGTGACATTGGCAGGGGGGAGTTCTTGCGCAGACTTGGTTGCCTTCACACATACCACCTTGGGCTAATTCTCTGGAACATATCTCAAATACTTTGCACTTTATATCACCTTGACTCATCCTATTTTATTAGGTAACTTTTTGGGCACTTTGCAATATCTTTTTTTTCACTGGCTATTATTTTTTTTTCTCTGACATATCACTGCCTTCTATTATCACCACACTCACTATATTGATTTTATTTGCGGTTTTGGGTTCACAGGTGTATTTCTTTGCCCATACTTCTAACACTTTTTTCGTTTTCACCATCTCCATGGACCTTGGTTCTCATACTATCATTAATACTTGGGGAATTTCCATCCTACAATATGTAGGGGTTTCTACAGCAATATTTTTGACACCTGGCTGTGTTTTATTTATTTATTTAGTTCCCCATGGAGATTGCACCTCTCTAAATTTCGGTAGGCGCTGGGGTTTGTGCGGATCCTTCCACCACAGTTCCCGGTACAGACTATATCCCGGTACAGACTATACCATTGGCCCTGGTTTGGCATTATCGCATGACATGGCAATTTTGGGTAAGTAGGTAGAATGGATCATTTTTGTCCTTTCTATTTTAGTTTAATTCTCTTCTGATGTAGAAATGACTGTTTACACTGGTACTTCCATCTATTTTTCGATACAACGCTGCCTCTGCTCCTGAGGAAGTGGTCTTGGACCATGAAACGTGTAGAGCTTTTTTAGACGCAGCTGTTTCTTATTTTACAACGTTTTAAAATTGCTGTCATCATCAATTACTATATTACATGTATCATGAATATGTATGGTTACTGTTATCATTTTTTTTTGTACATACATGAAATGTCCTTATCCATGTACATATATGAATTACTATATTTATACAGATGTATGTAATTGCTATCATTTATGTTAATATTTAACAAATATTCATTATAAAAATAAAAATGTATTATATTTATTTTCATCATTTTCTATTGTCGACCTCCTCATATAAAGTCGCAACATCCCTTCTTGTGTTTTACAGGAATTTAACTATTTTTATATGTACGTATTTTACTGCTGCCATTAACATGGCTATTATGTAATTAATTGCCCCCTTTTTTATTCATATATTTAGTTGCTATTACCATGGCAACTTTATAATATTTAGTTGATATTACCATGGCAACTTTGTATCAATATGTTATTTTTCTTTTTATTATTTTCACATTCAACCTATCCCCCCCTTATACTTCATTTTACAATTATAATTTTTCCCCTTCCCTCTCCCCCATTTTTCTTGGACCTTAATTGGGATGGCGGTGCCTTTTTCATAAGCACCTCATTTAAAGTCCCAATATTTTTATTTTTTTTTTAATTTTTGTCAAAAATGTAAATAAAATCGACCAAAAGCCATAACAGTTCCCCTATAAGTGAATCTCACCTCAAGGTACAGCCACTGTCTCTGCACAGTGAGGACCATTTCGATAACTTCCAGGATATGGGATAGACATCGCTCCCATCGGTCCACTTCCTGCTCAAAAGCTTTCACGAATGGTGATGCCTTCATGGTGGAGATACTGACTTGGTTGTCTTCGAGGGCCTGGAACACTTCATCTGTTCCTCTGTTAGAAGAAAATTCACTCTTTGGGTGATTGTATTTTGAATGTTAGTCACTTGTGTGCCACCATCCCAGCTTTTGCTATGTCCAAAAAGTATGAAGTTCATAAAGCAATTACATAAAAATGTTGGGATGCCAAAGGCATGTCATGAGCTGGTCTTCCTGGCACAACTAAAACTAATGCTGGCTGTATGCTTGGCAATATTCTAGGAAGTTTCTGACCTTTCAATCAGCTTTCAACCGAATCAATCTGCCACGTTTTATTTGTTTTACAGTGTCAAGTGACTAAACATTTGAAACGTTGGTAGATATTGGCTGGAACTACTGCAATGCCACCCAAAAAGAATTCTTGATCGCATTCCATTAGACAATTTGGTGACTTGACACTGGGAAGCCTGCCAAAATTGGTTAGCATATGATAAGCAGAATGGCTCAATGAAAAGTTGTGGCTGGTGTCATCACTGAAAATCTATTATTTGAAAATCAATTGTCAAGATATGAAGAGCCTATCATTATATATCGTTATATAGTCAAAGAGTCCCCTTTAATATACTAAAAAAATATATTCCTCTTAATGCTTAGAATTCTAGTTGGTATGTTTTAAATACTGTGTCTCACATTGTTCCAGAGGATATGAAATGTTCTGCCAAAGATATGATAAGATTACCGAAAAGAGATGTTTATGAAAACAAGCCCCTTATTACCGTAAAATGAAAAAAGCCCCTAATCAATCATTTTTAATTGTCAGACTAACCTTTCACTCAACGTCATTGTCTCGGTCAAAATGACCCGATGTGTAATTAGACTGTATTATGAAATATTGTGTAATCTTGTATGACCATGTTTTTGGACCTATGCCCGCCATAGGCTATAATGTAATAACTGGCTATAGGATGTATCAAAAATGTATAAGGCATCACATGCTCTCTCTCTCTGTATGAGATGTGGTCCTTGCGCAAGTATTCTCAGTAAAGCTTACCTGAACAGATGCAAACCCGATTGGCGTAGATTATTTCATGGCTCAAACTTAACATTTGAACTTAACACAATAAACTATGGATTTATGAATAAAGTATTTTTTTATCTTAAAACCTAACTCCAGACAAAACAAGAATTATTTTTAGTTTTGCATAGCGTGAGGAAAGGTTTGAACCTCTTCCAGGTTTTAATTGCTGTCTGTGGCTCAGTAGAGGATATTTCTATTCTCTTCCAGTTCTGTTGGCTTGGTTCACATATTATATACTTTTGGTTATTATTCCTTTGTTATATGCTAAAAACAACTTCAACTCTTTGGGGTTGGTTTACTAAAATGGGAGAGTGAAAAATCAGGTGCAGCTGTGGATTGTGAATGGGAAGCTTTTAACTTCAGCTTGTTCAATTAAGCTTTGACAAAAAAGAAAATAGAAGCAAATTGGTTTCTATGCAGAGCTGCACCAGAGTTTGCGTTCTCTAGTTTTAATAAACCAACCCCTTTGTATCACTCACCTCAGCCGATAGTGGCCCTTGTCTTTGTAAGGGACAATGTCCAGCGTGGTGTCCTCCCAGGTTCTTGTGATGTTTTCCAGGGCCTTTGGTACAAATTCAAGAAAATTATGTCAAAGCGAAACTGCACATGATATGCCCGGTTTTAAAAAATAGGACATTTTTAAGGCAAGGCTATAAAAGAATCAATGATGTATTGTATTTATCACTTATCTTGTTCCTTTAAAGTAGACCTATAGAACAGAACCTTAGATCAAACATTTCATGACTTCTAAAGAAGGCAAAAAATGGCCATGAAAAAATAGAACACTTGTTTTTTTTTCCTACTGCTCCATTCACATAAAAAAAATGCCTAGGTACAGTATGGGTTGTAGGTTCTCTACACAGTGTCTTGCTTTTCTTCAGTGTACATAAGACAAAGGCGAGAGTCTTCAGACTGGACGGCTTCTGCTGAAAATGAGTTTCCCTCACGTGGCTGGGCAATAACTTTTTAGTTACTTATTTATATTGTGTTTATGTTTACTAAAACTGCTTTCGGGTTAGTGAACACGAGCATTTGAGACCAGTTTACTATGCGCTTCTCATGTTTGCCATTGATTTGAAATACACTGTAGTACCAAAAGTATTAGGACATCTGCCTTTACACCCGCATGAACTTTAACCACTTAAGCCCCGGAAGATTTTATCCCCTTCCTGACCAGGGCCTATTTTGCGATTCAGCACTGCGTAACTTTAATGGACAATTGCGCGGTGGTGCGACGCTGTACCTAAACGAATTTGACGTCCTTTTTTTCCCACAAACAGAGCTTTCTTTTGGTGGTATTTGATCACCTGTGCGATTTTTTGATCATGCGCTATAAACAAAAAAATAGTGACAATTTTGAAAAAATAACTATTTTTCACATTTTTTATATGAAATTCCCTCCAAAAAAAATGTAAAAATCTAAATTTTTTAACATTTTAGGCCAAATTGTTTTATGCTACATATGTATTTTGATTGGTTTGCGCAAAAGTTATTGCGTTTACTAACTAAGGGAAAGATTTTTGTTGTTTTTTTTTAACGAGTAATGGCGACGATCTGCAATTTTTTTTGCGGGACTGCGACATTGCGGCGGACAGATCAGACCCCTGACTGACATTTTTGACACTTTTGGGAGTACCAGTGACATTACTACAGTAATCAGTGCTATACATATGCACTGTTACTGTAAAAATGACACTGGCAGTGAAGGGGTTAACTTTTTTGAGAAAGAGGGGTTAAGTGTGTCCCTAAGGGCGTGCTTCTAACTGTCAAGGGGTGTGGCTTTTTATGTAACCACAGAGACATATGATTCTACATAGCAGGATCATATAGTCTCTGCTGTTACACCAGGGAGAATGACAGGCGGCTTTGTTTACATTAGCCGCCTGCCTTTCTCCCTCTCCAGCGGGAGATTGCGAGTGGCCGGCGGACATCGGAGCTGCCGGTCACTCGCGCAGGGATGCCTGTGAACGAGTGGGGGCGGGAGCATGCCTCCGGCTTCGCACGCTCGCCCCCCTACAGGCTCCTGGGCGAGCGACGTAGTACTACGTCACTTTGCCCAGGAGGGGCTGACCGCCGCAGTAAATGTACTTGCGGCGATCGCCAAGTGGTTATTGTATTCTATGCATTAAGATAAAAAGCCTTCTGTGTGTAGCAGCTCATCTAAGCCCCCCCCCCTTAATACTTACCTGAGCCCCCTCTCTATTCAAGGATTTGTCCACGAGTCTCTCGGCCGTCCGGGACTCTCCCTCCTGATAGGCTGAGACACAGCAGCGGCCCCATTGGCTCCCGCTGCTGTCAATCAAAGTCAGTTAGCCAATCAGAAGAGGAGAGAAAGGGGCAGGGCTAAACCGCAGCTCTGTGTCTAAATGGATATATGAAGATGCGGCTCAGCTTGGGTGTCCCCATAGCAAGCTGCTTGCTGTGGGGAAACTCGACAGGAAGGAGGGGCCAGGAGCAGTGAAGAGGGACCTGAGAGAAGAGGAAGCCCTCTGTGCAAAACCAACTGCACAGAGCAGGTAAAGTATAACATGTTTTCAAAAAAAAGAAAAAAAAAACGGAATTTTTGTAAAATCTTACCTGTAAAATTCCTTTCTCTGAGTCCTCCGACAGTCGCCGCCATCTTCATATTCGTCACAATGGGGTATTAGACTTTGCTCCGTAGGAGTAGCTAGGCAACAGAATATGTCAATATTAAAGCTTTTAACATATCCCCACCCCAGGGGGTGGTCCCCTCAGTCTATACCCTCCTGCTTCCTGTTTCCTACTTCAGTTTCAGTGGAATAGCAGTAGAGTACCTAAACCCCAAAAGAGGGGCGGGGGCGGCGACTGTCGGAGGACTCAGAGAAAGGAATTTTACAGGTAAGATTTTACAAAAATTCCGTTTTCTCTTACGTCCTCCGACAGTCGCCGCCATCTTCATATTCGTCACAATGGGGACGTCCCAAAGCAGTGCAAACATGAGGGGTGGGAAACGCAGCCGCGCCTAAAGGCAACGCAGTCTCCACATCAAAGAAAGGAACCTTACCAAAGGAAGGAAACCAGCTGGGCAACATGAGAAAAAACTTGCTCAACGGGAGCAATAACCCAGGAAAAAAACAAATAACCCAGGGATAAAAAGAAATCCCAAACAGCCCAAAGATCCAAAACAAGGGACCCTAAGGAACCGCCGCACTAAGAACCTTGCGGCCAAAGGAAGCATCTGCCGATGCTTGAACAACCACTCCGTAGAATAGAGTGAAGGTGTGAACGGCCGACCAAGTCGCCGCCTTACACACCCGGGCCACAGAAGCCCCATGACGACAGGCCCAAGACGTGCTCAGAGACCTGGTAGAGTGCGCCTCCACAGGCATAGGGGAAACTTTTCCCTGCAAGGCATAGGCCTGTTCAATGGCCTGTCTGAACCAATTGGCGACGGCAGAAGCCGACGCCGCTACGCCCTTCCGAGGACCCCCGGAAGGACAAACAAGAATCCGACTTGCGAAAAGATTCAGACGATGTTTGGTAAATCCTAATCGCCCGAACAACATCCAAGGAGTGCAACTCCACCCCCATCGGAAGTTTAGACTTCGCGCAAGGCGAAGGCAAGCCAACGTCCTCATTGAGGTGAAATTCCGAAACCCTCTTCGGAAAAAAAGAAGGGTTAGGTCGCAAGACCACCTTATCCAAGTGAGTGACCAGATACGGACATTTGCAGGACAAGCTGCCAGCTCCGACACTCTGCGAGCCGAAGTGATCGCCACCAAAAAAGGTGACCTTCTTGGACAACATAGACAACGAGATCTACCCGATCAGTTCAAAAGGACCATGTTGTAACACGGACAGAACAAGATTCCAGTCCCAAGGAGGCAGAGGCACCCTCCTAGGAGGGACCAGATGCCCCTGAACAAAAGTGCCAACCAAGGAGTTAGATGCCATAGGACGTTGAAAGAGAACGGCCATCGCAGACACCTGACCCTTGATCGTAGCCAGCGCCAAACGCTGGCAACACCCTTTCGAAGGAAGGACAACACCCTAGACACCGAGTACGGGCGAGGTGAAAACCCCCTGGACTCACACCAGGCAAAATAGGCCTTCCAAGTACGGTAATAGACCTTCCCCGAGGAAAATTTCCTCGCGTCGATCAAAGTGTGAATGACCTCAAGGGAGAGACCCCTATCCCTCAGGACCTTGGTTTCAACAGCCAGGCCGTCAAAGCCAGCGACTGTAAAGCAGGATGGAATATCAGCCCTTGAGACCGGAGATCTTCTTGAAGAGGCAGACGCCACGGGGCGTCGACCGCCAAATGCACAAGGTCTGTGCACCAGGACCGGCGAGGCCAGTCCGGTGCCACAAGAATCACTGTGTACTGGTTCCGAGTGCAACCTGCGAAAGAACCTGGACAGCCATTGAAACGGTGAAAACGCATACATCAGTCGGTACTGATGCCACGGAGCTACCAACGCGTCTGACGCGTCTGCCCGAGGATCGCGCGGCCTTGCCACGAATCTTTTCACCTTGCTGTTCAGACGAGACGCGAACAGGTCTACCTCCGGAAGACCCCACTTCGCGCACCACATCTGGAAGACATCCGGGTGGAAGGACCATTCCCCCTGGACCAGGGACTGGCGGCTGCAGATAATCCGCCTGCCAGTTCTCCACCCCCGGAACGTGAACCGCCGATATCGCCGGGACGTGTGTCTCGGCCCAAGACAGAATGTCGGCCACTTCCCGAGCCGCTCGGGCTCCCTTGGTGCCCCCTTGGCGATTGACGTAAGCCACCGCCGTGGCATTGTCCGTCTGCACCCGAACCGGACAGCCCTGCAGCCCGTCCGGCCAACGTTGAAGGCAGAGATTCATCGCACGCAATACCAGAATGTCGATCAGAAGGGAGGAGACCTCCCCCGACCAAGTTCCCAGGGCGGACAGAACGCCCAGAACACCACCCCAGCCTGACAGGCTGGCATCCGTGGTGACCACCGTCCATGAGAGAGGACGAAAAGACTTGCCCCCCCCGACACCGCCGGGGACTGGAGCCACCACAGAAGATCCCTTCTGGTGCGATGGCTCAACGAAATCTGGAGATCCAGAGATAGCGGTCGCCCGTCCCACCTGGACAGGATCTCCGCTTGTAAACCCCGCGTGTGAAACTGGGCGAAGGGAATCGCCTCGAAAGCCGAGACCATCAATCCCAGACATCTCATGCGCGTCTGGAGCGACGAGCACGGAACGTCCCTGAGGGACCTGACTCCTTCCTGAAGAGTCCTGAGTTTGTCGTCCGGTAGGAAGAGCTTCGCCTGGACCGAGTCCAGAAACATTCCCAGGTAGGGAAGACGAATCGACGGACACCGCGTCGACTTTGGAAAATGTATCGTCCAACCAAACTCCTGTAGAGTCAGCATCGTGATGGACAGGTCCTCCTCCAGACCCTGGCTGGTCGCAGACCGAACCAGAACATCTTCCAGATACCCCAGGACAGAGATGCCCTGGGCTCTCAACAAAACCAGAAACCGGTGCAAGCACCTTGGCGAAAAACCGTGGAGCCGAAGCGAGACCAAAAGGTAACGCCACGAATAGGTAGAGATCCTCCGCAATGGCGAACCGAAGGTACCTCTGGTGACCCTCGAAAAACGGGATGTGAAGGCACGCATCCTTCAAGTCGATGGAAGCCATGAATTCCCCCGGAACCAGGGCAGCCACCACCGACCGCAGGGATTCCATGCGGAACTTGCGAACCCGCACAAAGCGGTCCAGAGCCTGTAAGTCCAGAATAGGACGCACCCTGCCCTCCTACCAGGGCACAGAGAACAGATTGGAAGAGAACCCCCGAAATCTGTCCCGATGAGGCACCGGAACCACCTGAGGGAAAAAATCTGCTCTCCGGCCGAGAGAGAAAACTCGATCTTGTAGCCAGAACGAACGATTTCCTGAACCCACCTGTCCCGAACAGGAATCGCAGTGGACCTATTCATCAGTAGCGGGCGTGAAAGGATAACGCAGCCTGAACCTACTTGGTACAGCAAAAGGCTTGCGTATACTGCGCCATTGTTCCTTAACAGCGCGCTGAAAATCATCAGTGCAGGGAAAGACCTGCGATGTCTTGCGTCTTTTCTGCATCCCATAAGCTGCCAGGGCAGCAGGGGGACGTGGTTCAACCCGTAAACGCAGTGTTTGTATGATAGAAGCAACCAATTCAGCCATGAGTGCAAGCTCTTCAGGCGAGCCAGGGGGAGAATTATCCACCTCTTCTACCTCAGCCTCCACCTCGGACCCCACAAGACCCAGGGAGGAACAGGACCCCGATAAGGAGACCCCAGCTATAGCAGCCCCATCACCAGCACCCTCTGTCAGAGGAGATTGAAAACTCTGGGTCGTTGTGTGGATTGAACAGCCACAAGCATAAGCACCTGAGCAGCAAGATTAGCCACAACCGCAGCCAAAACCCCCCCTGGGGGGGAAAACAGCCCTTGGTCACCCACCAAGTGGTAGGAAATTTGTGTCCCTGAGAATCCATTGCCCCAATGATAAGCCGGAAAATAAAGGGTTAATTGCCCCTTAAACAAGCGCGGCGAGCGCTGCCCACCGCACACACACACTGGCACAATGTTTACCCCCACCGGGAGAAAAAGGCTCAACACAGGCAAGGATAAAGGGATAGGGAGGTAAAAACCTGTAGAGACCATCGCTGCTGCTGCTGCCTCGATCGGTGCACCCAGGGAGGGGAAGCGATGCAACACAGGGCGCTCCATGAAAGCCTATGGAAGGCTACAAGAAAATGGCCGCCCGCAGTGATACCATGCGGCCGGAGCAACGCTGCCAAAATGGCACCGTTTGGCGCCGAAACCGCCGACCCTCCACCTCAGCGAAGTGGACCAAACATAGCATAGCATGTAAAAACATGGCGGACCGCCGCAGCGGTCGCTGAAAGTGCCCCAAACATGATAAAAATCATGCCCCACAGCACACAGCCGTTCACACATTCACACATTCACAAACTGACACAGACAGTGCAGCACAGCCCCCCTCCTTGCAGCCCACAGCATGCAGCCAGAGAGATAGGGATTTCAATAGTGTGAACACAGGCAGGGTTACACAGTCCCAGACTGACACCCCCCCAACAGACAGGTCCCCACATAGATACACTTACCTCCTAATGGCGTGGGGAACCCGCACAGGCGAACAAGCCGCTGCGCATGTGGCAGGGAGAGTCGCATCCAGGACGCAAAAAAATCGGGGTTAAGAAACCGCACAGCGTCCAGTGAGGTAGCCACCTCACCAATCATCCCTGCACCGAACAGGGATGGGTCGTTCACTGTGCCAGGAGCGTTACCTGGCTGAACGCTCGATGGCGGGCTGGGAAGCCACTGACCCACAACCTGAGACCAGGGGAATCAGCCCGAGACCCAGCCCGCACGAATCCTCTTAATCAGAAGAACTAACTAATGCTGACAAAAAGAACAGCTAAGTAAAGAGAGAGAAAAAACTCAAACAAAAAATCAAAAAAGAAGAGAAAGGCTGAGACAAAATGCCCCAGCATAGAGACATCCAGCTACTCCTGACAAGCTAGACATTGAAACTGAAGTAGGAAACAGGAAGCAGGAGGGTATAGACTGAGGGGACCACCCCCTGGGGTGGGGATATGTTAAAAGCTTTAATATTGACATATTCTGTTGCCTAGCTACTCCTACGGAGCAAAGTCTAATACCCCATTGTGACGAATATGAAGATGGCGGCGACTGTCGGAGGACGTAAGAGAAAGAGACTTTACAATCATTTTAAAGCATTAAAGTGTTTAAAGTGTATGGAAAGCCAAAATTTGATAGACCAAAAAGGCAGCCCAACAGTCAAATGAAGTTGCACACGTGGCGGGCTGACAACCATGCCGCTAAATGCCAGGAAGTAGCTTAGCATTGTCCGTCTGCAACAGGAAATGCTGTTACTGGCAGCATTTCCAGGTAGGAAATTTTGGTGCAGATTTCCCCAAAAATCCTAATTGGTTTAAACCAGATAATTATCATACAAGTGCATCAAAACAATATGCAAAATCTCACAGTTCATTTTCTTTCTAAAGCAGCCACAATCTTAGTAGAAAATCCTGCCCCCTGCCAGCAGCTGTAAAGTGGGAACCTGGCTCTCTTTGTGAAAGCAGTGACCTTTCTGCTAAGGTCTGACATGGTCTTTGCTGAATTAGACCTAAAGCTCTGCAATGGACAAAGCTCATGCTTGCTGCTGATTGGAGAGATCTGACTCAGGCAGGCATGTCAGACATCTGCAGAGAGATCACTGCTTCCACACAGTGAGCAAGGGTCCTTCACTGCTGCATACTTGCAGAGGACAGGATTTTCTACTCAGGTTGGGGCTGCTTTAGATAAAAAAAAAAAACTGTGAGACATTGATTACCCTTTTTTTGCACCTGTATTTAGCTGATTTACACTGGGCTTTAACTGTATACAGTGAAACATGATGCCAAACTTTTAGGTTTATATACACTCACCGGCCACTTCATTAGGTACACCTTGCTAGTACGGGTTGGACCCCCTTTTGCCTTCAGAACTACCTTAATTTTTCATAGATATAGGAATAGATTCAACAAGGCGTTGGTCTATAGTGACGTGATAGCATCACACAGTTGCTGCAGATCCATGATGAGAATCTCCCATTCCAACACATGCCATTGGATGGAGATCTGGTGAGTGTGCAGGCCATTGGAGTACAGTGACCTCATTGTCATGTTCAAGAAACAGTGGTGAGAGATGATTGGAGCTTTGTGACATGGTGTATTATCCTGCTGGAAGGAGCCATCAGAAGATGGGGACACTGTAGTCATAAAGGGATGGGCATGGTCAGCAACAATATTTAGGTAGGCTGTGACGTTTAAACGATGCCCCATGGGTACTAAGGGGCCCAAAGTGTGCCAAGAAAATCTCCCCGACACCATTACACCACCACAAGCCTGAACTGTTAATACAAGGCAGGATGGATCCATGCTTTCATGTTTACACCAAACTTTTACCCTACCATCTGAATGTCACAGCTGAAATCGGGTCTCATCAGACCAGGCAACGTTTTTCCAATCTTCTATTGTCCAATTTTGGGGAGTCTGTGCGAATTGCAGCTTCAGTTTCCTGTTCTTACCTGACAGGAGTGCCACCCAGTGTGGTTTTCTGCTGCTGTAGCCTATCTTCTTGTTGTGCATTCAGAGATGGTATTCAGCATACCTTGGTTGTAAGGAATGGTTATTTGGGTACTGTTGCCATTCTATCACCTGGAACCAGTCTGCCTATTCTCCTCTGACCTCTGACATTAACAAGGCATTTTCCTCCACAAAACTGCCGCTCACTGGATATTTTCTTTTTTTGGACCATTCTCTGTAAACCCGAGAGATGGTTGTGCGTGAAAATTCCAGTAGATCAGCAGTTTTTGAAATACATAGACCAGCCCCTCTGGCACCAACAACCATGCCACGTTCAAAGTCACTTAAATCCACTTTCTTCCCCATTCTTATGCTCGGTTTGAACTTCATTAAGTTTTCTTCACCACATCTAGATTCCTAAATGCATTGATTTTCTGCTATGTGATTGGCTGATTAGCAACTTGTGTTACCAAGCAATTGAACCGGTGTACCTAGTAAAGTGACCAGTGAGCGTATACTTTTACTGATCCCAAATGCCTGTGTACACTAGAATTTGAGTGAGCTTGTAGTAGTCCAAAATATATTTAACTAAGAGTGGTCCAATAAAGTATGCAATAAGTAGGTTGCTTGTGTCCTTAAACACATTCCTTCGGTATTAACATCTGTAATCATGTTGGATAATGACCTGTAGCTCCCCTGGAGTGATTATTTTTTATTCTCTGCAATCATATACTTTCATTTTTCAAAAAAGACCACTTAACACTCGTCTTTGTTTTGGAGAGGGTTTATGTTTTATGCTTAGCAACTATGTGCCCAGAATGAGGATTTTCTCATGTTCATAATTGATAGGTGTGTGTGATTATGTTTTTCTTCTCTGTAATATTGCCCACATTTTCTCGTTCGTACATGCTACTTTCTCAGGATGGTATGGCATTATGGCTTACTTGAACTACTGTATGTTAATATTTCTTTGTGTATTTGTATACGAAGAGCAAGAGATGGGATTTTAAAGGTGCCAACACAAGTAAATGATATAAAATTATTCATTTTATTATGAGCATTCAACCACTTCAGTCTACCACACTGACATGCATAGAAGAGATTGGGGATCCTCTGCCTCCTTTTATGGCCACTTCTGTATTTCATCCCACATTGCTGTGCATCAGAGACAGTTTGGTTTGAATGACCTCATTCTATATATTTGTAGAGGCTTCTACTTCTAACTTTGAGTGGCAAGTAACTCCATGGTCCATGTCCCCCCATTGGCCAACTGATATCTTGACTATCCTGATGATGCTTTATTTATAGTTGTTAGACTTCCAGTACGAAATAGAAATACATTTTCCTATTACAGGTCAAGAATTGTGAACTTTGAGGCCTCAAATAACCTTGTTACAAAATCAGTCAAACCCCTACCCCTTCAGTGTGAAGCACACATTGCGTCCATTGTTGAAATTGTTTTATTTACATGAACTTTGCGATGAGAAGCTATGTCATCTGCCCCCAAAAGGAAATTGTGTTTGGTAAACTTTGAATATAATGCTCTGGAAAGGCAGGTAACTAAATTGCTTATCCCAGGTGGCTTACATACAACGGAGCTCAAAGGATAAAAAGCCATTTTTTTTCCCCTGGTCATGAAAAGAGAGAAACCAGAGGGATCATAAAACATTATGTTCTGGCCATGAGGCGTTTTATCACACAATGGCCAAAACTTAAATTCAGGATCACACCTGTGTTCACCCATTCACTAGTAGATAAACTATTGTTTCAACCATGAGAAGTCAAACAAACGGAAAACAGCCTGGACAAAGACTAGAATTTGTAATTCATTTACTTACACACACAGACGGGGGTAAAGATTGTGTCATACAGACAATTGTCCATTGAAAACTAAATGGTATCAAAGAAACATTGTCAGACTGATGAGAACTGCATCCTCGAATGAATTTCATATAATCATAAGCTTATACAACATCCTTGTCCCATCATATACAAAAGGGGGTTGTGGAACTTATGATGTTATGACAATCTTCTATTGAGAAGTACATTATATCTATTATATAGTAGTGCCAAATGGTCCGAATTTCTCCCATATTTTATAATCCAGTCTCAAATCATGACTGTATTGTTGTTAACATAATAATCCCTTAATGGATAATATTCTGATTGGAAATAACCCATGTGTAGAAAAGTTTACATATACAAGTTGTTGTGTAGCAATATATATATAACTGTATATGTATCTATATAATTCTTACTGCTACTAAATGTAAAGTATATGGGTAAATCAGTCATTTCCAATCAATATATATATATTGTATTAGTAATATTCTTAATTCAATGGTGTTACCAGGTCCAGTTACCAGGTCCAATCTTTACTTAGATACATGGTGGATATTAGATGGACATGTATAGAGGATGAGAGTATGGATAAATTATTATGTTGTTTTTATGATAGTCTTAAAATGAGAAATTATACATTTTTAATATCCATATACTGGACAACCAAGAGGTGTCGCCCAACGACCTCGTCAGTTAATGGTTAAGTTATCCCAACCAATGGGGATAAGGTTACTCCTTCTGGGTTTGACTTATGGTCATTTTACAGCCCCTTTGTTCAATACAATATAAAAAGGGAAGCCCAGATGAGAGAGGGACACACACACATTGCCCTTCATACATTACACATACAACACACACGCTACTATAGCCATGCATAGACTCATCTATACAGACTCCATCTTGCTCCATCATGTACCTGAAACTTGGAGGGACGCCAAACGAAACTCCTCCCTAACTGGCCACCATCTTGGAAAGGCCGCCATCTTAAGGACTCTGGTGACGACCATTCTAAGCTAGCAAACATCTTAAGTATGGTAAATATACCATGCTAATTATTTGATTATTATTTACTATCATTTCTTTTCTTCCTTACATGTTTTATATTTCATATTTAAGGGTAACGAGATTACAGTCCCAGCCGTATTAACCATACGTAGATTTTCCTCTAAGAGCTGATTTTTGCTTTTTATAACATTTTTATTAATATCAGAATAAGCGCATATTGGCGTATTAATCTCACGTTTTGCATAGCCTATTCTCGCTTCATCTGCAGTGGAGTGACTATCGGCTGCGCAATTCGCAGACAATTGTGGTCTGATTATATAGCACATTTATCTATGGTTTATGCTACTACATCTGGGAAAAACGTAATCTTGCTTTATTTTACTTTCATCATTTAGCTAAATATCACATTGCATTTATCGTTTTGAGTTTGTAATTTATGTAAAGTTATCTTTGTGTGTCATCTCAAGTCTGATCATTTATTGTGAATACATGTCTGGTGAATAAATATACTTATATATTCCCTGCTGTAGACTGTTTTCACTAAGATTGGTATATGCTTTTAAAAAGGAATTAATCGATCAAAAATAACTCGTTATACTTGTTCAGAATAATATTCTCGAACGTGTAAAACGCACAACATAGTATGGGTTTAGATAAGTTCAACAAAGTGATTTTTGTATGCAGTTTTTGCAAGTCTCCTGAAGACCCAATAGCCTGAAGAAACATATAGAGATGAGGTTACTGCATCATCACTGTATCAGCTGTATGGATATTCCTTGATGGTTTTATATGAAATTTTAGTTTTTGCAAAGTTTCCTGAAGAAGCCATGGCCTGGTGAAACATGTAGAGATGAGGTTACTGAATCATCACTGTATAAACCATATGGATATTCCTTGTTGGTTTTATATGACAGTTTAGTTTTTGCAAAGTTTCCTGAAGAAGCCATGGCCTGGTGAAACATGTAGAGATGAAGTTACTGCATCATCACTGTATAAGCTGTATGGATATTCCTTGTTGGTTTTATATGAAACTTTCATCATTTTTAATGTTCAAAAAAATGTATCATTTTATATCATTTACGTCTGTTGGCACGTTTAAAATCACGTCTCTTGCTCTTCCTACACATTTTAACTATAGGAATGCGGTGCCGGTGTTTCTCAGACACCAGACAACTCCTTTACTTTTTCTTTGTATGTTGTTCACTGCACCTCCACTTGAGGTGCTTCCGTTCCTTGTACTTTTTCTTTCATTAAAAAAAAAAAAAATTGATGGAAAAAAAGGCTGCTTGTGCTTTCAAATGTGCCTAAAGACTGGGTGCACAGAAGAGCATAGTTCCTGAAATACAAAATCCTCATTTTTGGTGTTTATTTAGAGCCAGTGACGGCTGGTGCTCAAAATTTTTTGGGGGGCGCAAACAGAAAAATGTAATAGGCAGTGCTTTGCGGCAAAAGAACGCTGTAAACAATTGCGTGACTTTGAGGTCACAAAAGTGTGAAAGGGGCCTTCAGTAATCAAGGTATAGTGTGCCCCCTTTCAATGCAGAGAGATCAGCGTGCCCCCTTTCAATGCAGAGAGACCAGCGTGCCCCCATTCAATGCACAATGACCAGCGTGCCCCCATTCAATGCAGAATGACCAGCGTGCCCCCATTCAATGCAGAATGACCAGCGTGCCCCTATTCAATGCACAATGACCAGCGTGCCCCCATTCAATGCACAATGACCAGCGTGCCGCCTTTCAATGCACAATGACCACCGTGCCCCCTTTCAATGCACAATGACCAGCGTGCCCTCTTTCAATGCAGAGAGATCAGTGTGCCCCCTTTTAATGCAGAGAGATCAGTGTGCCCCCTTCAATGTAGAGAGATCAGTGTGCCCCCTTCAATGTAGAGAGATCATCGTGCCCCTTTTCAATGCAGAGAGATCAGTGTGCCCCCTTCAATGTAAAGAGATCAGTGTGCCCCCTTCAATGTAGAGAGATCAGTGTGCCTCCTTCAATGTAGAGAGATCAGTGTGCCCCCTTCAATGTAGAGAGATCAGTATGCCCCCTTCAATGTAGAGAGATCATTGTGCCCCTTTGCAATGCAGAGTGACCAGCGTAGCGTAGCGTGCCCCCAGACCAGCACTTATCTGATGCAGCGGCGGCTTCTCCTCAGTCCTCCCGCCTCCTCCTCGGCCAATGGCTTGGTTTTTGCCTTTCGGACAATCACGAAGCGGGTGTCGGATCCGCTTCCTGATTGGTCAGGAGGAGGATTCAAGTGACAATAGCGAATTTTCATTCGCTATTGTCACACAATGGGTGGGCTCGAGGCGCAATGCTCTGCGCCCCCCGGGTCCTCCCTTTTCTGAAGCCTATTAGAGCCTCTGGCTCTAATCAGGTGACTCAGAAAAAAAAAAACCCTGTTGAACTCCATGCGTCCGGCGCCCTGCATGCAGATTAGGGGGCCGGACGCATGGATAGGGGGGGCGGAGCCCCTGCACCCCCAACACACCGGCCGCCACTGCTCAGAGCTTTGGTTCCTTCTTACCCCTACAATGCTATGAAACAGCCTTAGCAGCCAAAAAAAAAAGGCTCTTGCCCTGCAATGTGGGATGTTAAGGGGCACACCAAGCAGTATGTACAGAATTTGAATCAATATGATAAAGGTCTAAAAGTCAGGAACACCTTCAGGGGCGTACTCGTTGAACAACAAACCCTTAGGCTTCAGTCTGTCCCTGGAAACCAAGGAAAGCTGACAACTATGCAATGGGAATGTGGAAGTGTGTCTTTGATTAGTAGCTGTGTGACAAAACAAACAGTTTTTACATCAGACCTGTGCTTTGCCCATGCAGATAAAAGCAACACTTTTGCTTTAATGGCAGCCCCACCAGCAACATGTAGTCATACACATTTAGCTGCTAGGAGCAAAAAAATTACCTAACACTTCTGGGTATTGAGAAGCATGTGACTCCTGCTCCTCCCCACCACATGACAGTACTGTTTGGCTGCTGTGGTAAGCAGTGCTGTCACATGGGGTTAGGAAGAGGGTCTCAAGCCTTTTGTAAAGTGGCACTGTGTTATCTCTAGGTACTAAAAGTTTCTGGATACATAACTAAATAGACATGAAGTAATGTCTTACTTGTTCGATGGACAACTCCTTAGTGGCGGCGGTTGAGATCTCATTGATCTTTTCCACATGGTGGTCAAGACCCAACTCAACAATTTTCTCCAGAGTGAAGTCATCTCCCGTCTGGTCAAAGGGCCTCTGGATTTCTTGCTTGACCTGTGTCCAATGTCTGGGAATTGAAGGTTAAAGGAGATGTCTTTTTAAAATGCTTCTTGTGCTTGCACAGCCTTGGCTCCTTCGTGCTGCTGATCAGGGTTAATTATTATAGATTCCTCCAAATTAAATAGCACTGACATATTTTACAATGAACAATGACCCATTCACCTTTTTCCCTAAGGCCCCTTTAACATGGGCGTCTTCGCTAAGCGGAATCCGCATGCTCAGCGGGGGATCCACACTGAGTCTGCTATGCAGAGCGGACACAGTCCTGCTCTCCTCTATGGGGCAATCGGATGGAAATGTCCATTTCCATCCGATGCCATCTGCCAGACGGATAGGGAATAGGACCACCATCCGTCTGTTTTAGGCAGACAAAATCAGATTGGATGGGGGCGGGTGTCCGCTGACATCCGCAGCTTCATATAAGAAACTGGAGGGTCTGATCAGGTCCGCCTGAAAAACTGTCAGGCGGACCTGATCGGACAGCCTGTGTAAAAAGGGGCCTTACACTTTAATGTCCCTAACAGTTATTGTGGGAGAAAAATTAAACAACTGGAGGAAGCCAATGCAAATTCAGAGGGAACATATTAACTTCATGCAGACAGTGTCCTTGGTAGGATCCAGGACTTCCACAAAACACTCTAGGACAGCCATTCTCATCCAAGGTTTAATCAAATCCTGAGAATCCTCCAGAAGTTGCTAGGGGTTCTTTGAGCTATGGCTGATTAACCTCCTATTTGATGCTGCTTGCATAAACACCACATGGCAGAGCCAGCTGCAGGTTACCAATCATCTTTTAATAGTCTGTAAGGGTGGCATTCTCACCACCACTGTAAGGGGGAGCATTGTTTCCACTGACCACCAATGTAAGAGGGATATTTCCCACTGAATCCCAACAAATTGGTTTTAGCACAAGTTCCCCGACACCTGAAAATTATTTCAAGGGTTCCTCTGTGGTAAAAAGATTGGGAAAGGCTGCACTAGGAGAACTCAATGTTTTTTACTAAGACAAAGAACAATGTAGAATGTTTAAAAAGCTTTAAAGGTAACCTGTCATGTGCGAAATACAGACACTGCCATTGCTGATCCGAAAATTCTAGTAACCCAGCTGTTAGGCTCATCCCTTGGCTAGGTTTTTTTTCTGCATCAAGGAGTAAGTATGGAAATCAAGAGTTATGATTTCACTTTAAGGTCACTTGCTGCATCATTGTTCCAGACCAGTATTGAAGACAAGGCCAGCAACGCAACTACTATATTCAGAATGGGGTAAGCAATATATCTCATGATAGGCTTCCTTTTCACTCAAAGTAATCTAAAGATATTGAGCGAAAGAACAAGACTGAAAGCACAGGAAGGGCATGACTGTTCTTGTGAATAAGTGGGAAAAGCCAGCAACCCTTTGGAGTAATCAGACCAGATAAGTGGCTGCAGTTTTGTGGATACTGTACTGCTCCCCTAATTAAGTTTTTAGACATTTGGCTTGATAATCAATATACAGCCTTGTCTATGGCCATAAGTGATGACTAGAAGAACAAGATCATGCGAGCAAGAAGTGAGGTTCCTGAGCAGAGTTGGTAGGTTACCGTTTGTGATAAGGTGAGACATTTACCAAAGCCTTGTGTTAGAGCCATGGCTCTTCCTATTCCAGATGTGGCAGAAGGGGTAGTTTGGGACTCTTTTAGCGATACTGTCCAGCTGGCTCTTCTAGAAGATGTAGCAGACATGTCCAACTAAAATAGGGCTTTTGGACAAACCAGAATAAGAAGAATTAATTAAATTTACCAGCTGACCTTTTTGTATATCCCATGAAGAGTTTGACTCTGCAGAATGTTTAGGCTGGCCTACTCAGGGAGCATCGTCCATGACTCCTTAGGATTTAAATGTACCTATGGTTTCTAATTAGCATACTGCACCTTTTCTGTAATGCTGACCCTTCAAGAGTACCTGATTTAAATGATGTGGCTAAAAGTTTGAGGACTTCTGTCCATCACACCTATACAAGCTTGTTGGACATTACATTCCAAAAACATTGGGCATTAACATAAGGTTGGCCACCCCTTTGCAGCTATAACAGCCTCTATGCCTCTGGGTAGAATTTCCACAAGATTTTGAGTGTGTCTGTGGGAATGTATGCCCAATTGGCCAAAGGATCATTTGTGAGGTCAGGTATTGATATTAGATGAGGAGACCTTGCCCACAATTACTGTTCCAGTTCATCCCAAATGTGTTAAGGATTGGGGTCAGGGCTCTGTTTAGGCCACGTAAGTTTCTCCGTACCAAACTCATCAAACCATGACTTTATGTAGCTGGCTTTTTTAAGGAGTAGTCATGCTGGAACAGAAAAGGGTCTTCCCCAAACTGATGTTGGAAGTGCATAATTGTCCAAATTGTCTTTGTATGCTGTAGCATTCACAGTACTTTTCACCTGAATCACCTGAACTCAATTTGATGGTAGCCATACAGTGTAGTAATAAATTGATATAAAAAATATCCCTTTTTTGTAATAAGGGAAATTCTGCATCACCCCATGATTATTTTGTTACCATCATTCAGACATTGCTTACCTGGTTCTCTGTCTCTGGAACTTAGGAGACTGAAACACAGCCAGACAGTAAAAGACTTTTCATGAACAGTGATGCTCTACATAAGCAAAAATTTAGAGGAAGCATCACAAAACATTAGAAAATCATGGAAGAACATCCGGTACCTCTCCCGCAATGCTGGGTTCCGCAGGTCCACAATAAGAGGCAAAGTCCTTTTGAATTGGTCAATCCGTATCCTCGATGTCTCTACCACCTCCCAGTTTTTGTCCTGCGAATAGAAGATGAGGATTTTCCTGTAGCATCGGGAAGTATCACACAAAACTCCTCCAAGGCATACAAATAGCAACGTTGCCCCAAGATAAGAAACAGGTTCCTCTAAATCCCATAATGCAATGTGGCATCCCAGCAACCTCTTGCAGTGATTTCTGGCAATAAACAAGGTTTCAGTCTGTTTACTAAAGTCAGTTCAGTAATAGGTAAAGTAAATATGTCGTATAAAGTAGGGATCGACCAATTATCAGCAACACCGATATATCGGGGGCCAATATGCACTTTCCCCGATATATCAGAATCGGCCCCTGAGGTTACCGATATTGCCGATATTTCGGGAAAGTGCTTGTACCGGAGAGATGCCTGCAGCTAGAGACATCACCCCGGTACCGCCTGAGAAGCCGCTCGGCTGTCATTACAAGGAGCAAGAGGGGACGTGTCCCGTCCCCCCACCGCCTTCTGAGGCTCGCCCGGGTCTCGTCGTCCCACCGGGAGACCCGGACATCCTACCTCCACTGCCGCTGCCGCCGAAGGGAAGACCCGAGTCTCCATGTAAAAAACCCGGAAGTGATGTCATGACATCACTTCCGGGTACTCGGCACCGAATTAAAAAAACTGGCAGCATTCAAAACAGCCAAACTTGGAGTTTTGAATGCTTTTCGGTGCCGAGGAGGGGTTTAGAGGAGTACCTTTAGAAAAATAAAAAATACATTTTTTTTACATGTCCGAAAATATTGGCAGATATTGGCCGATACCGATGACCAAAATATCGGTATCGGCATTAAAAAAACGATATCGGTCGATCACTAATATAAAGGAATCAACCAGAATGCTGTGTGCTGTATGTCCTCGTCCCTAAATCCAACATATAAATAATGTACTACAGTAGCCATGGGACTTTTCAAAGGACATATAGATGTAAATCCCATTTTGGGGTTGACACAAATATTTGGATCCAATATAATCCACATGTAGACTCAACACGCTTTGAAATTTCTTTTTCAGGAGTACATGTGAACGAATATCTAAAAACCTGACACATACAGTATATTATAGGCATACAACAAATGAAAAGTAGAAACAAATATGTCATCATACATTAGCAAGGATTTGCACCATGATATTTCATGTTTTTGTTTAATGATTGCCACCTCTTTATTAGAATTTTGCTTCCCTTTCTCCTTCCCCCCATTGGGAAAAGGATACCTCACAGATGGTGGATTCCAGTCAATGGATGTTTTCTTGTTTTTATCAAAGAAGTTTTGGGTTTCATCATACTGGTATGATAAAAAATCCTTGCTAATGTGTGATGACATATTTGTTTCTACTTTTCATTCGTAGTATGCAGGGCTTTTTTTCAGCGGGAACACGGGGGGAACGCAGTTCCGGCACCTCCAGTCTGAATGTATGCAATGCCAATGGGGTGCTGGGGTCACTGGGGCGAGCTGAATAGCCTATTAATGCTGGCTGCTGGCAGATCTATTGTTGCTGGGGTGAATCTTTTGTTGCTGGCGGGCATTTTTTTGTTAGAGGGGGGGGGCTTTTGTTGCAGTGGAGGATTTATTGTTGCTGGGGGGCTATTGTTGCTGGGGGGGGTCCATTGTTGCAGGAAAGGATTTATTGGAGGGGGGGCGATTGTTGCAGGGGAGAATTTATTGTTGCTGGGGGGCTATTGTTGCTGGGGGTCTATTGTTGCTGATTCCAGGGGATCTATTTTACTGCTTTTCTAGTTATCATTAACAAATTATATACAAATTACCTAGAACCACAGCATGATACTTGGTTCTGTATTCTCTCAATGGGGGTGGGGGTGGTACTGTGAGGTGGGTAGAGGGTGGAACCAAAGGACTGTGCTCGGAGGTGGGTACGGGGTGGAGACAAGGAGTGACTCAGAAGAGGGGAGTACCTGCACCTATTCTCGGAGAAAAAAGCCCTGGTTGTAGGTCTATAATATATATAGTATGTGTTATGTTTTTATATATTCATTCACATGTACTCCATGGAAGAACATTCAAGTCTACATGTGGATTATTTTGGATCCAAATATTTGTGTAAACCCCACAATGGACATGTTTTATTGCCTGTTCTGTCTATGTCATTTTTTTTTTTTATTTTAGAAATAACATGTCATGATTTTATAAACAGTAATCAGTGTTTCTGTCATCTATATGTCCTTTAAAAACTCCTATGTCTACTGTAGTACATTGTTTATGTGAAACAAAAATTTCAGCTACTCAGATCCACTTAAAGCTAAAGTGCACATGCACAGGACAAATGCAAAAAAATTCCCAGCACATTCACCGCTTCCATACTGAGCCTATTTTGGCACTCCTCTCCTACATAAAAATCATAACTTTTTTGCTAGAAAATTACTCAGAACCCCCAAACATTATGTTTTTTTAGCAGAGACCCTAGGGAATAAAATGGTGGTTGTTGCAATTTTTCATGTCACATGGTATTTGCGCAGCAATTTTTCAAACGCTTTTTTTTAAAAAAAAAACAAAACAGTTTCATGAATAAAAAAAAAAAATAAACAGTACAATTAGCCCAATTTTTTGTATAATGTAAAATATGATGTTACACCGAGTAAATAGATACCTAGCATGTCACGCTTTAAAATTGCGCACACATGTGAACGTAGTTTACATATGTGGGCGCGACGAACGTACGCGTTCGCTTCTGCTGCGAGCAAACAGGGACATGATTATTTTATTTTCATTTTTTACACTTTCCTTTTAAATGAATTTATTTTTTTGATCACTTTTATTCTTATTACAAGCAATATAAACATCCCTTATAATAAGAATAGGGCATGACCGGTCCTCTTTATGGAGAGATGTGGGGTCTATAATTCCCCACATCTCTCCTCTATGCTGGAAAGACTGAGATAAAAAAAAAAAAAAAATCTCAGCCTTTCTAGCCCAGATCACGGCAGTATTTACAACTGCCAGACCGGACGTGACGTCATAACATCGCGCCTAGGCCTCTGAGAGTCATAGAGACTGCCGGGGACCATCTGGTGCTCCATATTCTCTATGGTGAACTTCCACTGCCGGCGGATTCCTTCCGCAGGTCGCCGATCGCACAGGCGGTTGAAGCACCGGAGGGCGGCGGGGGGGTTGGGGGGGGGTTGATGTACATCCCCTTCAGCCACCTGTAAGAACGATCCAGCGGCTGAACCGCTAGGATTGTTCTTATGGTGAAGGGAATCGCCACCTGCAAAATATGATATCTGAATGATGCCTGCAGCAGCACTCAAAGTCATATGACGTCCTCGGGCGGGAAGTGATTAAAGCATCAGCAAATTAATAAAATGTTTGCAGATATCATTTATTAATCTTAACCAATACCTATGTGCCCATTCTTATTATTCCTTATCCTTGTGTCCCAATTTCCCAGTGATCCTGCCAGCAGATTTTGCTTTCTTTCCAACAGTGACAATGAGAAGACCTGGTAAGATCCTGGTTTCTCCTTGTCAAGCTGACATGCACATCCGTGGTATCTGTGTACCGGACGCCTTACAGTGTCCTGTACATGCTAAGGCGCTTTTCCACTGCATGGAACCAAACGGTTCGACTCGCTTTTGCGCTTTTCCACTGCTGGTACCACATGGGACAGTGTTGGAACGGTTCGGTACGGTGCGGTACGGCGGCGCTTTTCCACTACATGGAACGATCGGTACGGCTCGCTTAAACAGCACTACCTCGGTTGTGGTTCCAAGAGGGCCGTACCGGTACCATATCCCACAATCCTTTGCATGCAGCTTTGACTGTTTGTCACTACTAGCCACTGATTGGTCAGAGAATCGTTGTTATCCCACCCACTTACTACTTTAGTGGAAAAGCAAACCGTACCGAACCGTTCCAACACCGTACCATGTGGTACCATGCAGTGGAAAACCAAACCGAGCCAAGCAGGGCCGAGTGGAGCCAAGCCGGTACTTGCAGTGGAAAAGTACCACTAGTATCTTTCAGTAATTAGAGATGTGCACAATGGAAAAATTTGTTTCATTTAAGTAAATCATAATCGTTATGTTAGAATGATTTGTTTTCGGATCGTTTTCATTATTTCGGGGGAGTATATATTTGTTGTTCCAAATCTATACACATTTTTGGATGTTCTGTTATTCTTTTGTTATTTTGGAAGATTGGCTATATTCTTTTTAACGTGTTAATTGGTTATTTTGGGAGATTTCTTATGCACTCTGAGTAATCCTTGCTAGTCCAACCCACAAAGAGAAATGGAATGAGTAGATTGGACGATACCGACTGCAGTCGGGTGCATCCCAAAGTAACAAATGGAATTAAATAATTTTGGATTCATTGATTAACCACTTGCCTTCTGTGCACTTAAACGCCCTTCCCATCCAGGCCAATTTTCAGCTTTCAGCGCTGTCACACTTTGAATGACAACTGCGCGGTCATGCTACACTGTACCCATATGAAATTTTTATCATTTTTTTCACACAAATAGAGCTTTCTTTTGGTGGTATTTAATCATCTCTGGGTTTTTTATTTTTTACAAAAAAAAAGAAAAAAGACAGAAAATTTTGAAAAAAAAAAAAAAGTTTTTCTTATTTTCTGCGAGTAAATTTTGAAAATAAATTTTTCTCCTTCACTGATGTGCGCTGATGAGGCGGCACTGATGGGCACTGATAGGCTGCACTGATGGGCACTGATGAGGTGGCACTTATGGGCACTGATGAGGTGGCACTTATGGGCACTGATGAGGAGGTACTAATATGCCGCACTGATGAGCACTGATAGGCGGCATTGATAGGCGGCACTGAGAGGCGGCACTGATGAGCACTGATAGGCGGCACTGATGAGCACTGATAGGCGGCACTGCTGGGCACTGAGAGGTGGCACTGCTGGGCACTGAGAGGCGGCACTGACGGGCACTGAGAGGCGGCACTGATGGGCACTGGCGGATGGCACTGGACACTGACGGGTGGCACTGATGAGCGGCACTGATGGGCAGCACCATCAGTGCCCACACTCAGTGCCCATAGTGCTGCCAGTCAGTGCTCATCAGTGCTTAGATGAGCAGGCACTGATGGGCACTGACTAGCAGCACTATGGGCACTGATTGTGGGCATTGATGGGGGGCACTGATGGCGGGCACTGTGGGCACTGATGGGGGGGCACTGTGTGTGTGTTTTTACCTCTAGTAATCAGGGCACTGGTGATCAGTGCCCTGATTAAATTCTCCTGTGTCCCCGGCGCTGTGAGGCTCCCCCTCCTTCCTCACACTGCAGGCTCCGTGTGAGGAAGGAGCGCCGGCGATGAGAGATGATCTCATATGTTTACATATGAGATCATCGCTCATTGGACGGCCCGATCACGTGGTGAATGGCCGCTGTGATTGGCCATTCACCACGATCTGTGATCGGCCGTGTCCAAGGGACACGGCCGACACAGATTTCCCCCGCAGCGCGCTCGCGGGAGCGCGCGGGGGGCGTGTCACTGGGAGGCCGTTTAAAAACGGCCTCCCGAAAATTCGAGTCCGCGCTGCAGCCGTATATAGGCTGTAGCGCGGATGGGGGAAGGTTAATGATTCGGAGATTCTGATAGATCTACCTCCATCCAACCCAATTACAATAAGCAGAAATCATCTTATTTCACCGTTATACCTTACTGCAGTGAGGGGAAAAAAGTATTTGATCCTCTGCTGCCCACTGACAAAGAAATAATCAGTTTATAAATTTAATGGTTGGTTTATTTTAACGGTGAGAGACAGAATAACAAAAATATCCAGAAAAACGCATTTCAAAAAAGTTATAAATTGATTTGCATTTTAACCACTTGCCGACCGCTTACCGCATATTTACTGCGGCAGTGTGGCTCTCCCAGGCAAACCAACGTAGGTCTACGTCGGTCGCTTGCTGGCAGCTAGGGGGCGAGCGCACGCCGCTGGCGGCCCGCTCCGGCCCCCGATTGTCAGCGGGGAAGCCGATGCAGTGGGCAGGCGGCTCCGATTGCTGTCTGACACCCGCGATTGCTCCCCGCTGAGAGAGAAGGACGGTCGGCTGTTGTAAACACATCTGACCGTTCTTCTCCCTGGAATGATCATAGAGCCCCTGTGATCCTTCTATATAGGATCACAGGTCTCTATGGTCATTCCACAAGCCACGCCCCCCACAGTTAGAAACACGCCCCTAGGTACACATTTAACCCCTTGATCACCCACACTGTTAACCCCTTCCCTGCCAGTGTCATTATTACAGTAAAGTGCATATTTTTAGCGCTGATTACTGTAGTAATGTCACTGGTCCCCCCAAAAGTGTCAAAAATGTCAGGGGTCCGATCTGTCCGCTGCAATGTCGCAGTCCCACAAAAAATCGCAGATCGCCGACATTACTAGTAAAAATGCTGCCCGGATTATCAGTGCCGATGTCCCTTTAACACAAGCCAGTTATTGGCTTTCTTCTTCTCTCTTCAGGCTGACAATGTGAAGAGAGAAAAAACGATAATCGGCTTGTGTTTACATCCGTGATCAGCTGTCATTGGACACAGCTGATCACGTAGTAAAGGGCCGCTGTGATGGGCCCATTATCCCGATCGTGATCAGCTGAGTGCTTCGGACTCGGCGATCACAGAGCGTGGCGCGCAGGACGCCTTCCAGGCAAAGTAAGCCGCCATTCATCTATAGTGTGGGCCACAGCAGGTTAAATGTGTTACTATTGTGATTTGGAGATTTAGATACATTCGAATCCCTGAATTATGCAAATTTCATCAGAATTTTGATTAGTAACGAAAGAATCACTCATGTGAACCTGTGATCGTGAACACAAACAGGCAGACACACCTCCCATCCTACCCTTAGCAAGAGATTGATGGTGGCTCCAGTTGAAGTGTACTGAGGGGTGTCTAAGTGGCAAATTGAGGTTCTACCTAGTACCTACAGCGCTTGGAGCTAGAGGGCGAAGAGCAGACACAGCAGTCAGGTAACCGTTTATCAGCCAACAAAAATAGGTATTTATTGATATTTTGGACATTTTTAGCTACGTAAATGGCCTGCTTAGCCAATGGTTAAGTATTGCCATGATGTGGCCTGTAAAAGGGAGGCCTATAGCAGGTCAAATTTAGGTACTCACCCTGCTTAATTTTCCAAAATGATACAATAATAAATACAAAGCTGTATTCATTTATCTTTTCCTCCACCTGGATTTCACCTTAGAATCAGCTCTCACCTTGAGCTCTCGGCTGAGTTTGCTCAGCCTCTTGAACAGGCCTTGTGCCGTGTTTTCCATGATCTCCGTCTGCAGTGTCAGGAACCGACCAGACTTCCAGTCAACCCAGTTCTGTTCCCATTCCTTAGTGGCTTCCCATACCAGCTGTAGAGAGTCAAGATCCTGTGGAGAAAGAAGAGACAGTTCTAGAATCCATATATCTGGTTATAAAAAAAGGGGCAGTAGTGAGACAAAATGAAAGAAAAAAGTGGACGGAAGGCGCCCTCAACCCTTGAGGTTCCAGCTGATTGACTGTCATAGCCACTACAGACATTTTCTCCCTGTTGTTTTATATATGAACAGCAATGAACCTCTTATTTATTACATGAACTTATATAGTGCCATCAATTTACGCAGTGCTCTACATATATATATTGTACATTCACATCGGTCCCTGCCCTCAAGGAGCTTACAATCTAAGATCCCTAAGGCTCCATTCACACTACCGCGACTTGTCAGGCGACTTGTCAGCCTGACAAGTCGCGGTCCCTCGCGGTCCATTGACTGCTACAGGACTCGTTCTAATAGGAGCAACACAAGTCGCTCCGACTTAGAAAAAGGGTCCTGTACTACTTCGGGGCGACCTCGGAGCGACTTGCATAGACATTCATTATATGAAGTCCGTGCAAGTCGCGCCGAAGTCGCGGTGCACGCGACTTGTGAAGTCGCCCCCGAAGTCGTGCGGCTTCAGTGTGAATGCGGCTTAACTCTCACTCATACATACTAGGGCCAATTTATACGGTAGCCAATAAACCCACCAGCATGTCTTTGCAGTGTGGGTGTTGACCGTAGAGAAAACCCATGCAGGCATAGGGAAAACCTACAAACCTCAGGCAGGTAGTGCTGTGGTTGAGATTCGAACCTACGACCCTAGTGCTGCTAGGGGGAAGTACTAACCACTTAGCCACTGTGCAACCTCTTATGTAAAACCAATGGAAGAGCTGAAAAATCTTCCTATTGGAACCAATGATGTGTCAGATTTTTTTAAAGATTTAAATCTGTGGTTGTCAAATGCAGCTGCTGATATCGCCAAAGAGCCACATATAATATTTAAAGCCCAAATTTAGTTAAAACAAAAACATTTAAAAAATCACAAGGGCTATTACCTCCAATGTGATGTGCCCTTTGTGCTGCTGTCTTCTGGTTTAATAGAAATCTTCATCCCCTGATGCCCTCACCCCTGCTGCCATCTTCTGGTGTGGTGAGGGTTAACAACCTCATCAAAAGTGCCCAACACCCACCCTTTCCACCCAGCTCCTCCATTAGTAGAAGCTGTACTACAGCTTCTATGAATGGAGGAGAGGGGAATGATTGAATGGGTCCGTCCCCTCTATTCATAAATACTGATGTCAAGACAAATACTTTAATATAAATATATTTCTCTACAGCCACAAAGGATTTCAATCTGCTTGTGCACACCAAATATATTTACAAACCCGGATATTACCAGTGACATCATCACTGTGTTGTACATGGCCTGGGCACAGAGCAGAGCTGTGGGAGAGGCCAAGCAGCTCCACCTACTACTGGCTGCCTGTAGACAACTACAGGAGGGGGCGGAGACAAGGCCACCCTGCAGAAGGAGAAAGTGCAGCAGTGGCAGTGAGTAGTCTTTATTACAGAAGGTAACGTTTCACACTGGATTACTGCACAGATCTGGAAGAAATACATAAAACACACCAGGATTCAAAGAAGAACACACACAACCCTTGCATATAGACAATATTTTCTTATAGCGGAGTTCAGCTGACCAGATTCACACCAGTTCCACCATTGGGCCTCCACAAGAACCTTGATGATATTCGCAAACTGCATTCCTTCCTCTTACTCAGAGCCCAAGTCCCACTAACTGAACTTGGTTCTCTGCCTGCATTTAGACCCTTTCTTCTCTCTCACCCACCTTTTCCAGGGCCTGGATATCCTTAGAGCCTGGCTGTTCTATCTTGAACATGCTGAGTCCAGAGCGAATGGTGTTTTCCTCCTCTTTGAAGGTGTTCATCATTTGTCGGAACATGGCTATTTGTTCCAGAGCTGGCTCACATCCTACCGAGCTGGAGAAGGGACCTGCAGGAAAGATGAATGGTTAGGAAAAAATGATCTTACAACCTATGGCACAGTGATGGTTATAGAGGACCACCAGTCAGTAAAGCTTTGGGATTCCAATATTGGGACTATAGGAAAAAATGCAGCCATGATGGTTTTGTTACTTGCAGGAGTAACGGGGATTATGGGAAGGAATTCAGAGGGAGTAGACATAATGGTTGCAGGACTTTATCCTATAGCAGGACAGTTAGCCTGCTGGCCTCATACTTGTACAGTTTTCTTTTTTTTTCCAGACCAAGGTGCAGTGCGCAAAAACGAAACATCTTGTGAACCAAAAAAGCGCATGAAAACACACACAAAAAAATGCACGAGGCGCATCACTGGAGGAAGGACCTCCCTGACCCCCTAGGGTGCAAGATTCCTGATGGGGGCAAGACACACTCAGGGCCATCTAGCCTAAAGGCCTGGCAGATCCCTTTCCTCGTGGCTAGCTGAAACCAACCTTTGAGTACTAAGCTAGGGGTTCTCCTGAAGAGAGACCCCCAAGCAGATGGGGAAGGAAGCTAAGGGTCCCACATCCCCCTAGACTTTAGGGCAGATGCAAAGACCAGCACCCTACTGTCCTGGTGAGTAAATAAAAACAGGCAGTGACACACACGGAGAGCAAAATAACGAAACAGTGCCAGTGTACAATGGCTAGGCCTTGCGGCCTGGTAACAAAGATTTTCCAGGTTTTACCCAAAAGGCCTAGCTCATGAAATGACCTGCAGAAAAAAACAAGTGGTATTGTGATCTAGTGCCGTTCTCACAGTGGGGTCCCAAACCCACAGTGATACTAGTAGCCCCCCAGGTTGCACTCCCAGGAGCCTCTCTGTCTTCCCATTGTAAACAAACAAATGTCTCGCTAGTAGATCAAAAGGAGAGAGCATCCGGCAAAAGAAGAAATTTAGAAATGGATTGTAAAACGATATATACAAGATTTCTTGCCACCCTAATAATTATTGCAATTAAACAGTGACAAACGGAAAATAATCTGATATATTGAGTCCAAAAAACAGATCCATTGTGATTAAAACAGTCTAGTGTGTCAGAGTGAAAGAGTGTAAAAGTTCCAATTCCATTCAAGCAAAATAAGCATATCCGATGTGAAGGGGAGAGTTCCAATCCAAAATGTGAATCACCCAAGTGTACCTCCTCTCCCAAGCAACTGTATGTAGTGCTCCATCATAGAATACAAGGGAATAAAACCAAAGAAAACTCTTATTGTGTAAAACTGTAAAGCAGGTTTATTGTATAAAAAGAGAAGCTAGCCACTGACAAGATAATTGATACAAGCATAGAGATAAAAAGTACCGGTTCCTGGATCTGATCCGACCAACTTGGGGTTTGGGCATGTGTGGTGACATCGCGAGCGTAAACCCTGCTGACTGTTTTTATCATATTGGATCTGTTTTCTGGACTCAATATATCAGATTCTTTTCAGTTTGTCACTGTTTGTAATAATTGGTAGCGGTGAAAGAAATCTTGTATATCTCTGTCTTCCCATCCTCAGCCAGAGAAGGCAGCACCACCCAAATCGGGAGGCATTGGGGGAGGGCCACATCGAACTAAGAAGAACTATTGACATCCACTTTACCCAGCAGATGCTTTATTTGGATTCCTTCCCAAGGGTAAGGTGCCTCTCTGGACCCCCATCATACAGCCAGCCATGCCTGCCAAATGGCCAGAATGACACCGGAGCACCCCTACTGGACACTGATAAGAACAGACACTACACTTGGGGGTTCATTTACTAAAACTGGAGAGTGCAAAACCTGGTGCAGTCGTGCATGGTAGCCAATCAGCTTCTAACTTCAGCTTGTTCAGTTAAGCTTTGACTAAAAAACCTGGAAGCTGATTGGTTTATATGCAGAGCTGCATCAGATTTTTCACTCTCCAGTTTTGTTAAATCAACCCCTTGATCTTAGTCAAAAAGGCAAAAAGCAACAAACACAACTTTTTGTTAGATCTTATTGACATATTTCTGTCTGGTTCTGTGAATACTGTGAACACAAGCATGCTCTTTAGTTTGATTTGGCCCAATTTACAAATAGCACAATGATGACTTTCGGTAAATCCAACTTTCAGTTCCATTGATTTATTTTTGTATGCTCTAAAAAGATCAAATGGAAAATGTTCAGTAATATGTGCTGCAAACACATCAAAAGTGTGCTGCAGACACATTAAAGACAAAATGAAGACTCTCCAACCTGTCCGTTTGTTTTCCTCTTTGATTTAACCTGAAATAAGATGATGACTGGTTTATTGAAACAACTGGAAAACCAGACGACTGGACTAAAATGTGTGTGAAACTACACAACCCTAGCTCAAAGTCTCTAATAATGGGGCATTATGGGAAATTGGAGGAAGCTGGGATGGTGGTTCAGAAGGCCTATCCTCCGTGAGGATAGTCATATGACTATAGACTTTAGTAAAAGAAGATGATGCCACAAAGACTGATGTTCTGTCCATTCCTTTCACCTCCTTTGGATAGAAGATAAAGGAAATCCAGTGGAGACCCAAGAACTCAACATAGACATCCCCATCCCCAAGAAATGGAAGAGACAGTCAGGGGGATTAACTCTCTGTCTACTAAACACTAAAAAATTGGATTTTTGACTTATTGTAAAATGTATTTCTCTGATGTTCATTACGGACACAGCTCCTGATCTTAATAACCATTGGGTTATACTGCCCCCTACATGAGTAGGACACTAGGCTGGAAAAGAATCTGGCTACGCCTATGGGCAAGTCCCAGGGGGTATACTCCCTCTCTCTGCTATAGGTACTCAGTTTAGTTACAAGCAGTGTCAGAAGAATTACAACTCTACAGAGGGGTGGGTGCTGTGTCCAGCAATGAACATCAGAGAAATGGATGTTATGGTAAGTCAAAAATCCCATTTTCTCTTTCGTTCATTGATGGACACAGCTCCTGATGTTCATAACCATTAGGACATCCCAAAGCAGTGTTAAACATGAAGGGTTGGAACAGCAAAAAGATTTCCAAGGCTAAACAGTAGCCAACCAGGCAACAGGAGCTCAACCAAAACAACTGGAGCCCAACTGAAAAAAACAATACACCCTCAAAGAGGTTTAGGTCCTCTAAACAGCAGTGTGCAAAACCTTGCGGCCAAAAGAAGCATCCGTACATGCCAACACATCTACTTTATAAAACTTTGTGAAAGTGTGCACCAATGACCAGGTGGCGGCCTTGCAAACCTCCGTCACTGACGCCTGGTGACGGAAGGTCCAAGAGGCACTAAGCACCGGAGTAGAGTGTGCCTTGACAGGGAAAGGAGGAACCTGACCCCTGATGGAATAGGCCTGAATAACCATCTGTCTGATTCATCTGGAAACGGTCGCAGAGGAAGCGGACAACCCTTTCCGCAGCCCATTCGTGAGCACAAATAGAGAGTCTGACTTCCTAAAAGACTCCGTAGCTGCCAAGTACACCTTAATTGCCCGGACCACATCCAAGGTATACAAGGCAATTTCCTTCAGACACAGGGAAGGCAACACAATGTCTTCATTCAAATAAAAATCAGAAACAATGTAAGCAAGGGAATCTCCCGAAGGTTCTCAAAGGGAGACTTCTGAAGGACCAAAAGCACCAAATTGAGGTCCCAAGGCAGCAATGGAGACCGCACTGGAGGGACCAAATGTCGGACACCCTGAAGAAAGGTACAGGTCGGTCAGTGTGTGTCCAAGGGTCGTTGGAAGAAGACTGCCAAAGCCGATACCTGACCCTTGATGGTACTCCAGGCCAATTTCTGTTCAACCCCCTGTTGAAGGAAGGTCAAGGTCCGAGCCACCGAGAAAGAGCAAGGATGAACTCCAAGAGACTCACACCACGCAATGTACATCTTCCACGTACGATGGTAGATCTTCCTAGAAGTAGATTTCCTAACTTTTAACAGCGTAGGAATCACCGACTCAGATAAACCTCTATCCTTCAGCACCTGGCATTCAACAGCCAAACCATCAAAGCCAGTGACTGCAAAGCAGGATGGAGGATTGATCCTTGGGACAGCAGAACCTCCCTGAAAGGAAGCCTCGAAGGACCTTCGCGACCAGCCGCACCAGATCAGCGTACCAAGCCCGGCGATTCCAGTCCGGAGCCACTAAGATGACCGGAATCTCTTCTACCTTGATCCTGCATAGAGGTCTTGGCAGAAGATTGAGGGCGTTAATCAGACGATACTGTCCCCATGGGGCCTCCAGCGTGTCTGTGGCGTTTGCCAGAGGAACCACCTCTACAAGGTAGCCACCATCAGGCCCAGCACCCGCATGCAAGCCCGAAGGGATGACCATATGCTGGACAGCAAGAGATAAATTGCAGCCTGCAATATTTGGAGTTTGTCCAGAGCAAGGAGCACTCTGGCTAAGTCCCGAGTCAGACCCAGATAGTCCAGCTTTGTGGATGGAACCAGAGCAGACTTCTGAAAATGCAGAATCCAGCCAAACTCCTGCAGAGTTCGTATGGTGATTTCCAGGTTGTCCACCAGAGCAGTAGGAGACTCTGCTCGCAGAAGGAGGTCGTCCAAATAGCCCAGTACCACGATCCTCCGTTGGCGTAAAAAAAGCTAGCACCGGGGCTAACACTTCTGTGAAGACCCGAGGAGCAGAGGCGAACCAAAGGGTAGCACCACAAACTGATAATGCTCCTCTCCCACGGCAAAGCGGAGGAAACGCTGGTGACTAGCACATATTGGAATGTGAAGGTTAGCATCCTTGATGTCAATAGAGGCAAGAAAAGCCCCCTGATGCAGGGATGCCACCACCGTGCGAATGGACTCCATTCTGAACTTCTGCCTGCCTACAAAGCAGTTCAGCGCCTTGAGTTCCAGGATTGGAGGTACCTTGCCTACTTTCCTGGGAACTATAAACAGGTTTGGGTGAAAGCCCTGAAAACGTTCCGAAGTCGGAACAATCACCCCTTGAAGGAAAAGGTCTTGTACTGCCCCAAAACAGACCCTATAAGCGGTCCGGGGACAGGCACAAGTTGGAAGGAAAGAACCTTGTAAGGGGACAAGAGCCAAACTCGATCTTGTAGCCGGACCAAATGACTTTGTGGACCCACTTGTCTTGTACCAGGGAAGTCCATGGGTCTGGGAACCAGGGAAGAAGTCCCCCCACCCCCGATACGGTGAAGGCATACCTTCATGCTGAAGGAGCCTTGTCTGTGGGTCTGGAGAAGCCCGCTCTCAGCTTGCCAGACCAGGTTTGCTTGGATCCTCCAGAGGAGGCCCTGGAAGGCTATGAGCCCTTGTCAGTCAACCCTGAGGAACAAAAAAACTTCTTATGAGCCGTGGAGGGCCCACATCTACGACGAGGTTCCTTGCCCTTAGTAGCCTGGATAGAAGGGTACACTTCCCCCCTGCGAGAACTTTAATGATGTCATCCAGAGTAACTCCAAACAGGCGATCTCCTTGAAATGGAAGATCAGGCATTTGGGCCAAAAGACATGCTGAAGGACCACTGCCGAAACAGAGAGCCGAGCCACTAGGGAAGCCGCAGCTAAAGAGGCATCACAGTTAAACTGCAGCCCCTGGACCAGCTGGTCAGCCAACTCAGCAAAGGCAGGGGGGAGCTGTTCTCCCTCCAGGTCATGGCGTAAAAGCTTAGCCCACTCGGTCAAAGTTTGCGACACTAGGGCAATGGTGAATATTGGCCTTAGTGCCGAACCAGCTAGAGTGCACATATTGCGGGCCACAGCCTCCGCCTTCCTGTCAGCTGGATCCTTAAAGGCCAGGGACTCTTCAACCGGAATCATGGTTGCCTTGTTCAATCTGGACCGGACGGTCCACCAACTGTGGAACAGTCCACTTCTTAATAAGGGATTCCTCATAGGGGCAACTCCTAGAAAATCGCTTAGGGACCCCAAGGTCATCTTTGGTCGCTTTGGTCATCCCCACTCTTTAGCGACAATTCTGTCAAAATAGGCGGGGAAAGGAAATACCTTTGCCGCTCCGGATAGCTTGTGAGTGCCAAAGAGAACCTGCACCTCTGTCGCAGCTGCATCCTCTATCTTCCAGGTCTCACGCACAGATACAATGAGAGCTTCCACCAGTGACTTTTCGTGCACGGTTGCAGATGTGGAGGAATCATCCTTACTATGAGAGGATTCCGGGTGCGTGGTTGAAGACCCAGCAGGGTGATCGACGTCCTGCGACAGCTGAATTAGATTCAGGATCGGATAAGATAGATGAGGCAGACTGGGGTGACTACTGAATCTAGATTATCCAGCCCGTCACCCAGTCTGGCAGTTGATTGTAGACCAGGAAAAAAAGTTCTATTCAAAAAAAAAAAAATTCCAGCAAGGAACTAGGTCCTTACTCCTGACTAGGCAGGAAAAAACTGAGTACCTATAGCAGAGAGAAGGAGTTACCCTGGGACTGCTCATAGGCGTAGCCAGATTCTTTTTCTGCTTAGTTAGTGTCCTAGTTCTGTAGGGGGCAGTATAACCCAATAGTTTTGAAGATCAGGAGCTGTGTCTGTCAATGAACAAAAGAGGAAGGCAATATTTAGGTGGAACATCCCTTTATCCTGATATTATCCCTTAATTATACTCCTTAGCCCTAAGTCCCTAGTTATCACTTGTACTATCTTGGAAATATCCATTAACTAACCAACTATCAGCTAAAACTACAAATACAACAATATATATTGGAGTTGCTGTGCTAAAAACACATAAAATATATATGTAGTGTAAAATAGCATAAAAGCGGAAAGCAGCCACACAAATCTGGAATAATAAACAGATCCAAACCGATAATAATAGTAATGCGGCGCTAATCCTATAAATAATGTCCCAGATAACAACTGAGCAAAGCAGTCCTTAAGTGTCCACTTCAAAAAGAAGAAGGTGTAGAAAGCCGCAGGCCCGGAGAACCGCCACCAAGCACACTAATCACACCGCCTCTTACCGAATGAATATGACCCCCATTACAGAGATCCGGTATGGCCAATTGTATGAGAGCAGAGAGCGATCCTCCTTCAGATGATACAGGGCTCACAGGTTCAACCGTAAATGGCTCATAAAAATAGAAAGCAAGACACTTCTCATAGCGCAGACTGCATATAACTTTTTAATTGCGCGCACAGTTAAAAACACTTACAGAGATATAAATCAAATTAAGCATCTTAGCTGATGATGAGTGTTCCTCTCCATGACGGGAATTGGAGGGGCAGTAATCTGACCCGTGGGGTGTCAAGACTAGAAACTAGTTGGATTTATAAAATGAAGTCCTACACCCCGCTGGGGTTAAATATTGAATGGGACCTTAACGCATTCATTAGTAATTCTTAGGTGTGGATCAGGTCCAGGTAGTGATATAGGCCTTTGATATGCATATAGGTTGGTCATTCAATCTGATTAGTGTTATCATTATATGAAATTGTAGGTGTTCTGTCTTTACATTTATATATACTTTTATATGTATTGTTCACTGTCTCTTTTATGTATGATATTTGGTGTTTTAAAAAAAGTTTTTAATCATTTTGTAATTTTGGTTTATTCAAGTTGGTATGAGTATCCGATGATGAATGGTGTTCCTCCTGTGAGGTCTGTGTCATGACCACTAGATGGCACCGTCTCTTCCTTGGTTTGGCGGCGTTATATTATATACCTAAACGAGCCTTTAGGATATTCTTGTTATTGTCCTCCGTATTATGATTTGAGGGATCTCACCATAATATTAATAACATTCTTGATTTCGTGTGATACCGAGTCTGCTCAGTTACTCATTGGCTGTAAATAGCCTCGGGTTAAATCTCCGGCCCTAGGAATTATTTACATCCGAGTTCCGGTTGTTTTCCGGTTCTTGGAACGCATGTATCTATGTCCGGGTTCCGGTTTGTTCTATGAGTTCCGCCCTCCTCCACTGCTATTTATAGCGTCGCTCGCCGTGAGACCACACCCCTAGACGACGTCTGCTGATGACGAAACACGTCTGGTGGCGCTCACGGTGAAGCACGCCAATACGTGGAGGAGACGTGGCGGCCATCTTCTTGGCGGTTTTCGGGACACAGCGCTGCACAGAGAGGAACACTCATCATCAGCTAAGATGCTTAATTTGATTTATATCTCTGTAAGTGTTTTTAACTGTGCGCGCAATTAAAAAGTTATATGCAGTCTGCGCTATGAGAAGTGTCTTCCTTTCTATTTTTATGAGCCATTTACGGTTGAACCTGTGAGCCCTGTATCATCGGAAGGAGGATCGCTCTCTGCTCTCATACAATTGGCCAAACCGGATCTCTGTAATGGGGGTCATTTTCATTTGGTAAGAGGCGGTGTGATTAGTGTGCTTGGTGGCGGTTCTCCGGGCCTGCGGCTTTCTACACCTTCTTCTTTTTGAAGTGGACACTTAAGGACTGCTTTGCTCAGTGGTTATCTGGGACTTTATTTATAGGATTAGCGCCGCATTACTATTACTATTAGCTAAAACTAGCACTTAATCTCATCTTGACAGCCAGGACTGAAGTGTTTTCACTATGTACAACGGTTCCATTACACTTAAGGAGGTCCCCGTGCCCTTTTCAGGTCTAGAAGTGCTTTGCATTCAGGCTTTACTGCTTTGACAAAGGAAAGTTGTCTCACCTCTCCCAGCGAAGTCCTGCAGGAAGGAGTGTGACTTTTTCTTGAACTCCTCGGCAGTGTGGATGAGACCAGCCTTGAACTTCTCCTTGGATTTCTTCAGCATGGTCTCGCTGTCGATAAGACTCTGCTGGAAAGAGAGCCATGCCTTGTTCAGGGAGTCCAGCGTCTGTAGGACCTGAGCCAATCAGAAAGAACCTTTATAAGCACGATGAACCTTGTACATTTTATTTTCTGAATTACAAAAGCCCTAGCTTAAGGAAACTGGGAGCCCAAATTGTTCTCTCATTCCCTATTTTATCTAATGTTCAGTTCCAGTCTTTAACCACTCCTGCCCCGTTTTTACCTGCAATCTTCCTGGAGCCCATCCAAACTACTAACTATTAACGTATCTTTATACCTGTAATGTTAGTGAGATCCGATGAACCCCAGACTGTGTAAACAGAATGGGGAGAGTCATACAGTGCAGCAGGCCACCATCACTTTCCCCAAAAAATTGCAAATGGTAACAAAAATGGTCAGATTTAAATTTTAGGTTTGTACTAGGGATCCATGTACCATAACAAATTTTACCAAAGTAAAGCCCAACTAAGACATTACTGACATAATGTAGTCCACCTAAGAAACAATGCAGGGATGCGAAAAACCTCTACTAGTAAGGTCTTTAAAAGATTCCTAATGAGGGCCCTGTCATAAATGGCCCCATAGTAAAACCTCTTCGGAGAGAACAGAAATAAACATCTATGAGATTGGTTTTTGACTTAAAACGTAACTTCCTTAACTGCAAGCAAAAAATGAACATACAGTATATGAACAAAAATCCATAAGCAGATTTCACATTTTGGGAAACCACATCCAAAAATGATTGGCAAATACTAAGATCTAATCCCCTGATGATGTCATAAGTGACGAAACATATAGGGTGGAGCCGGGATACATGCTACCACACATGCATGACAAGCCGTGGCCATCTTGATTACTGACAGTGTGTGATATGTTGAGATGTTACAAGTGCTGTATGTTCTGCAGTCTACTGTAATTGCATTTACAGAAAAAAAATATTTTTTAATGTTGATTTACATGAGTTGCAGGTCCTTGTAAACTGGGGGAGGGCTGTGGAGTGCCATCCTGGGGAACTGGGGGCAAGCTGCAGGAGTTCCCATACTTACTTTCGGAGATCTCTGAGGTGCCATTTGACCGCAAGAGGCTCTTTGAGATATCAAAAGTGATATATGACCACTCTATATTGGGGGTCATATAATTCTGGTAAGCCTTGCTTGCATAATGTTGTTGGTGTATAAGACGTAAAGCCTTGGAGTTTGACCTTATTCTCTCATTGGGATCTACTGATTTAAAGGGGACTATCCCTTCCTTTGTTTACCTTACAGGGACTGTTACACGAAAATCCTAATTGGGGTGACATAAAAGTGTCCTCCATATCTTAACTGTGGTCGCTATAATATCTATATTTATGGTTAGCACATTTGCATTCTTTTGCACATTGGCATTATTTGCACATTGATAACTTTTTGCATTTTTTGTGTATTGTCTTCAGTTCTGTATGAAATTGGTTTATTTAAATAATAACGTATGTTCTGCACTATGTTTTGCATATTTGCACACTTGGCATAGTATTTCGGGTGACTGTTATATACTGTATGAACACTGTATGATTTGGATACACTGTTGCAGATACTATACAGTATGTATTTGTTCAATCTTTTTTTTTACCGTTGCACTTAATATTTTTTGTTCAAACGCTGAGACCTAGTCAGCTAAAATTATATGCAAGTATCGACTGAGGCTGCAGAGAAGGAGAATGAGGGCTATGTCCTCTCTGTCTCAAAGGTGAAACATCAGAGGTCTCACCAAAAGCCCCCCAACAGGGCTCCTATAATTAAAAAAAAAAAAAAAAACATAAAATAAAATATAAAATGGTAAAAAATAATAAAAAATAAAATAAAAAACTACTGACACCAGTGGTTGAACTACCAGGGTTGCAAAGGTTGCACTTGTGACTGGGCCCTGGAATTCTGCCACTGTGGGAGAGCCCCGGCCGGGGGTAAGGGGGGACCTTTATGGCTTCTTGCACTGGGCCCTGAAGGTTCTAGTTACGCCCCTGGTATATGGTCAAAATTATATAGAAAAAAAGGTGACCAGCGCTATGAAGTTGCTGTAAAAATAGAGGATATTAAAATACCATAAAAATAGGTGTAAGCTGTATGGTCAAAATTATGTTGACACCAAACCATCACACTTAAAGGAACTTGCTGGACATCCCATTCCAAAACCGTTGACATTAATCTGGAGGTGACCTCCCTTTGCAGCTATAACAGGTTCCACTCTTCTGGGAAGGCTTTCAAAAGATTTTGGTGTGTCTGTGGGAATTTGTGCCCATTTGTGAGGTCAGCTACTGATGGTGGATAAGAAGACCTGGCTCACAGTCGATGTTCCAGTTAATTCCAGTAGTGTCACTTCAGTAGGGTTGGGGTCAGGGCTCTGTACAAGCCACCCACGTTTCTTCCCACCAAACTCATCAAGCCATGTCTTTATGGAGCTGGCTTTGGGCACGGTGGTATGGTAATGCTGAAACTAAAAGGGACCTTCCCCAAACTGTTGTCATAAGGTTGAAAGGACGCAACTCTCTAATATGTCCGTATGCTGGAACATTAACAGTACCATTCACTGGAAAAACCAAAATTCATTTATATGGAGAGGTGCCCACATTCTTGTGGAGATATACAGTAGTGTAACCTCTGTTTTAGAGCTGCACAATTCTGGATAAAATGAGAATCACAATTTTTTTGCTTAGAATAAAGATCACGATTCTCTTACGATTCTCAGCATAAAATCATATTTTACATTATACAAAAAAATTGGGCTAACTTTTCTGTTTAGTTTTTTTTAAATTCATTAAAGTGTATTTTTCCCAAAAAACTGCATTTGAAAGACTTCTGCGCAAATATAGAGTGCCATAAACGATTGCAACAATCGCCATTTTATTCTCTAGGGTCTCTGCTAAAAAAATATATATATATTTATATATACTGTATATATATATATATATATATATATATATATATATATATATATATATATATATATATATATAGTTTAGGGGTTCTAAATAATTTTCTAGCAAAAAGTACTGATTTTAACTTGTAAACAATAAATGTCAGAAAAAGGCTTAGGCTCCATTCACACCTGAGCGAATCATTTTCAGGCGTTTTTGGGGCGTTTTTTCAGGGGTTTTTTCAGGCATTTTTCAGGGGTTTTTTGGGCGTTTTTTTTCTGGCTTTTTTTCATGCATTTTTTGCAGGTGTTTGGAGGCCGGCATTGACATCTAACAAAAACGCATGTAATCTGCCAAAAAAGAAGCTCATGTACTTTTCTGAGCTTCAGGCATTTTGCTTCAGGGGACAAAACGCTCAGATGTGAACAGGGGCCATTGAAATTAACTGGATTTTGCTTGTTGGGCATTTTGAGACTTCAGAGATGAGCGTTTTATGAGCTGAAAAATGCTCAGGTGTGAACAGGGACTAATCAGATCAGATTATCATATGAAAAAAGTCGCTTTCGAATTGATTGCACGATAATCTGATCGTTAGTACACAGCTTTCGACAGCTGAACACTACATTTCGTCCAACAAAATCGGAAGCGACAAACACGAACACGTTTGTGGTACGATAGCCTAGCGAACGACAATCGTTTAATCAGTACAGTATGCGTCCGCTAAAAATCGATAGACAAAGACCACGCATGATCAGAAACACGAAAATAACCTGGAAAAAGTCTGGCTGCAATTGTTTTTGTTTTGCACTATCCGATACGTAGCTAGGCAGCCAGGAAGCTTTTCCAGAATCGTACGAAAAAAATCCTACGTTTATATGCATTGTTGAATTCGATATTAGTATCATGCAACAAAATGCGAACGATAAGTCGTCCGATTATCTGATCGTGTGTACGAGGCATTAGTCTTTAAGGCTACGTTCACATGTGGGCATAGCGGATTACGGGCAGAATCACGCGATTCTGCCCGCGATCCGGAATCATTGCAAATCGCGGGACGCCTGTACGATGCCCGTGATTTGCAATGGGAGCCGAAATGCTGCCTGCCGAATCACGGTAACATCGCGCAAACAGAATCCAAAAAAGGTACAAGAGCTTCTTTTGTGCGTCATGCGTCCCGCGATTCGCGGTGATTCTGCCCGTGATCTGCTACGGCCACATGTGAACGTAGCCCAAGAGGTTAAACTGCCCTCACTAGGCTACGTTCACATCTTGGCGTTGCTAATTACAGGCGTTTTTTCAGGCGTTTTTATGGACGTTTTTTGTGCAGGTGTTTTTAGGTTGACTATCTGCCCAAAAAGAAGCTCATGTACTTTTTTGAGCGTTGGGGGTTTTGCTTAAAACGTCAAAACGCTCAGATGTGAACAGGGGCCATTGAAATGAATAGGATTTGTCTTGTTGGGCATTTTTTGAGCTGATCTTAGAGCAGAAAAACTCCCAAAAACGCCTAGATGTGAAGTTAGCCTTAGGCTCCGTTCACATGTAGGCGTTTTGGGGCGTTTTTGGGGAGTTTTTATGCTCTAGGATCAGCTCTCAAAACGCCCAACAAGACAATCCTATTCATTTCAATGGCCCCTGTTCACATCTGAGCGTTTTGACGCTGTGAGCAAAACGGTCAACGCACAAAAAAGTACATGAGCTTCTTTTTGGGCAGATTACAGGCGTTTTCCATTGGTCTCTATTCAATCTAAAAACGCCTGCACAAAAAACGCCTGTAAAAACGCCTGTAAATCGCGGTAAAAATCGTGGTAAAATCGCGGTAAAAACGCTACACTCAGGTGTAAATGTAGCCTTAGGGTCCTTTCACACGGCCGCTCCGTGTGAAAGGTCTGCTGCGGGACTTTTTTTTTTTTTTTCCACGGAGCGGATGACATTTCTGTCATCCGCTCCGTGTGCCCGCATATCATCCCATCCGTTTGCGGATGATATGCGGACATAATGTAAGTATATGGCACTGCGGATGTCAGCGGATGACACCGCTGACATCCGATTTTCCTTCCTTTCCGTTTTTTACACGGAAGGAAAAATAGGGTTCTGTTCCATTCGTAAAAACGGAACAGAACTGAAAGGAGGAAAATCGGATGTCAGCGGATGCCATTTCACAGTGCCATTCACTTACATTATGTCCGCAAATCATCCGCAAACGGATGGGATGATTTGCGGACACACGGAGCGGCCGTGTGAAAGGACCCTTACATACCGAAGTTCATTCCTTTGATCTAACCCAGGGATCCTCAAACTATGGCCCTCCAGCTGTTGTGGAACTACACCTCCCATGAGGCATTGTAAAACTCTGACATTCACATACATGACTAAGCATGATGGGAATTGTAGTTCCTGAACAACTGGAGGGCCGTAGTTTGGGAATCCCTGATCTAACCCATGGGTGTTCAACCTTTTGGCTTCTCTGGGCCACATTGAGTGTAGAGAAATTTTCTCGGGCCGCATATAAAATATATACTATAGTTAAGGTATATAAGTAATAAAACGCCACTTCGCCCTTCCCGAGCTAAAGACTCCCCCCCAGCACTAATTTAACACAACTGGTGGATGATCCCCTCCGAGGCAGCCTCTGTGGCCGTGCCCCCGACTCGACTTCCTTGCCCCCCAGCAGAAAAAAAAAATGGTCAGGGGGCAGTGGGCCGCATTGCCTGCGGTTCCGGGCCGCAGGTTGGACATGCCTGATCTAAAAGAAGGAAATGAAACATTGTAAAACATTGTGTTTATAGTTATCTCCCAGCCTAAACAATGTTGATAAACATTTGCTGGAGGCTCTTTTTTTTATTTTTTTGACAGCTGTGAGTGAGCAGAGAACGGCTCTGTAAGAATCAAGGACATGCCGCTTTAAGATCATGAGAGGGGTGAAGATTGCGATTTTTTAACGATTAATTGTGCAGCTCTACTCTGGGTATACATGTTTATAGAAGGTTTTAAGAGTCATGGCTGACATGCTTATGACCATATAGTGCATTTTATCTTTAAGGCTCGGATTGAATTGTCTGGGTTTGTAATAGATTTAAACAGTAGCTTTTTTCAATTCCAGTCGCTGATCTCATGATTGATTTTTTAGTACTAATATATGTTTAGCTTCTGGATTAAAGCTTTTCCTTTGTTCACAAAAACCGCTGCAAATTATTCTGCTTATAAACAACTCACCAGTGCATAATGAGTGAATATAAAATCCATTCAAGCATGTCCCCCATCTTGCCTCCCGCAGAGAAGAAGGTGAGGCCAACTGTCAATCACGGCCCACACATCAGATACCCCTCTGCCTTCCTGTGCCCATCATATGTCACCACTCTCTCTATGCATCAGCCCTCAAGGAGAAGTAGTTGTGTTATTAGGCTCAATTCACAAAGTCAATACAATAAGGATTTGTATTGTCTAAAAATTAGTTATTTTCAGTGGATTCCAAGGAGATTTAAAAATTAAAGTCGCACGACTGAAATTACATTGTCTAATGTTGGCAATTCGCTGATTTTTTTTTGTCTGAACGATTGTGCGATTCGATCAAAACAATCAAATATATAAACAATCGAATGACCATAACTTTCCTTCCAGTTGATTGAGACAATTTCCATTGGATTTGATCAAACTTACTCTATCGGCCTGAACAGAATATTATAAATTGCTTTGCATCCATCGGGAGCACTGAGATACTTTGTTCATAAATTAAATCGTTTTTTCAACCACACAGACAATGAGAACATGGGATGAGAAGACAGCAGTGTGATCTAGGGGGAGGGGGGCAGAGAGCCGGAGCATTGCGTGTATACGGCAACAGTGTGATCAATGGGGGAGGGGGCAGAGAGCCAGAGCATTGTGTGTATAAGGCAGCAGTGTGATCCAGGGGGAGGGGGGCAGACAGCCAGAGCATTGTGTGTATAAGGCAGCAGTGTGATCCAGGGGGAGGGGGGCAGAGAGCCGGAGCATTGCGTGTATACGGCAACAGTGTGATCAATGGGGGAGGGGGCAGAGAGCCAGAGCATTGTGTGTATAAGGCAGCAGTGTGATCCAGGGGGAGGGGGGCAGACAGCCGGAGCATTGCGTGTATAAGGCAGCAGTGTGATCTAGGGGGAGGGGAGCAGACAGCCGGAGCATTGTGGGTATAAGGCAGCAGTGTGATCTAGGGGGGAGGGGGCAGAGTGCCAGAGCATTGTGTGTATAAGGCAGCAGTGTGATCCAGGGGGAGGGGGGCAGACAGCCAGAGCATTGTGTGTATAAGGCAGCAGTGTGATCCAGGGGGAGGGGGGCAGAGAGCCGGAGCATTGCGTGTATACGGCAACAGTGTGATCAATGGGGGAGGGGGCAGAGAGCCAGAGCATTGTGTGTATAAGGCAGCAGTGTGATCCAGGGGGAGGGGGGCAGACAGCCGGAGCATTGCGTGTATAAGGCAGCAGTGTGATCTAGGGGGAGGGGAGCAGACAGCCGGAGCATTGTGGGTATAAGGCAGCAGTGTGATCTAGGGGGAGGGGGGCAGACAGCCGGAGCATTGTGTGTATAAGGCAGCAGTGTGATCTAGGGGGAGGGGGGCAGACAGCCGGAGCATTGTGTGTATAAGGCAGCAGTGTGATCCAGGGGGAGGGGGGCAGACAGCCGGAGCATTGCGTGTATAAGGCAGCAGTGTGATCTAGGGGGAGGGGGGCAGACAGCCGGAGCATTGTGTGTATAAGGCAACAGTGTGATCTAGGGGGAGGGGGGCAGACAGCCGGAGCATTGTGTGTATAGGGCAGCAGTGTGATCTAGGGGGAGGGGGGCAGACAGCCAGAGCATTGTGTGTATAAGGCAGCAGTGTGATCTAGGGGGAGGGGGGCAGACAGCCGGAGCATTGTGTGTATAAGGCAGCAGTGTGATCCAGGGGGAGGGGGGCAGACAGCCGGAGCATTGTGTGTATAAGGCAGCAGTGTGATCTAGGGGGAGGGGGGCAGACAGCCGGAGCATTGTGTGTATAAGGCAGTAGTGTGATCCAGGGTGAGGGGGGCAGAGAGCCGGAGCATTGTGTGTATAAGGCAGCAGTGTGATCCAGGGGGAGGGGGGCAGAGAGCCGGAGCATTGTGTGTATACGGCAGCAGTGTGATCCATGGGGAGGGGGGCAGAGAGCCGGAGCATTGTGCGCATAAGGCAGCAGTGTGATTCGAGGGGGGGGCAGAAAGCTGGAGCATTGTGTGTATAGAGCAGCATTCTAATCCATGGGGAGGGGGGCAGAGAGCCGGAGCATTGTGTGTATAAGGCAGCAGTGTGATTAATGGGGGAGGGGGCAGAGAGCCAGAGCATTGTGTGTATAAAACAGCAGTCTAATCCAGGGGGAGTGGGGCAGAGAGTCGGAGCATTGTGTGTATAAGGCAGCAGCGTGATCCAAGGGGAGGGGAGCAGAGAGTCGGAGCATTGTGTGTATAAGGCAGCAGTGTGATCCAAGGGGAGGGGAGCAGAGAGTCGGAGCATTGTGTGTATAAGGCAGCAGTGTGATCCAAGGGGAGGGGAGCAGAGAGTCAGAGAATTGTGTGTATAAGGCAGCAGTGTGATCCAGGTGGAGGGGAGCAGAGAGCCGGAGCATTGTGTGTATAGGGCAGCAGTGTGATCAATGGGGGAGGGGGGCAGAGAGCCGGAACATTGTGGGTACAAAGCTGCAGTGTAATTCCAGGGGGAGTGGGGCAGAGAACTAGAGCATTGTGTGTATAAGGAAGCAGTGTGATCCAGGGGGAGGGGGGCAGAGAGCAGGAGCATTGTGAGTATAAGGCAGCAGTGGGATCCGGGGAGAAGGGGGCAGAGAGCCGGAGCATTGTAGGTATAAGGCAGTAGTGTGAACCCGGGGGGGAGGAGGGGAGGGTCCAAGCATTGTGTGTATAAGGCAGCAGTGTAATTCGGGGGACAGCAGTGTAATGCAGATTGCAGGGGGGGCAGACAGCAAGAGCATTGTGCGTAAAAAGTGGCAGTGTAACCCAGGGGGAGAGGGGCAGACAGCCAGAGCATTGTGCGTATACGGCAGCAGTGTAATCCAGGGGGAGGGGGGCAGAGAGCCAGAGCACTGTATGTATAAGGCATGTAAAATTCATGTTAGTGGTCCGTGGGATTCAAAATTGTGAGTTTAGTGGTCCACGAGATCAGAAAGGTTGGTGACCACTGGCCTAGATGATGCTGGGTGTCCTCCAGCCAAGAAATAAGGCAGGCTCAATCTAACTTGCTGAAGCTTCTAGTGCACATTGTGCGAAGCTCACAGTGTGCAGTGAAATCAGAGTAGGCCATTTCAGTACAGAAGAGGATCCTCTACAAATGTGCAAGACTAAGGGGAAGGCCGGAGGTCAGATTTATGGTTTGTGAAATGAGCTCATTGTCATTTTGTTTAATTAAGATTTTTTTTTATGTTTCACTTGTATTAATGGCCATCTCACCTGTCACTCTGTCAGCAGTTGAATTCTTAGCAGTTAACACTGTAACTGAAAGCAATCATACTCCAAATCATAAAAGCCTAAAGGAAGACATTTTGGATGGATCCGACTGTATATAGGAATACTCACCGATTCGTCCACAGCAACTTCGTACTTCTTCAGAATTTCAAACTGGTCATGGATGGGCATGATCTGACTCTCCACCTTGGACAGGTCACTCTGGAGGGTGTCGTACAAGGTCAGGCTCTGTGCCAGTTCTTCCAAGGTCTGCGGAGGCCTTATCACCCTGCAGGACATATGTCAGAAACAAGATGAGAATACTAGAAATGGTGCTGGATACACGGGGCAGACCTCTTTCTGATATGCACCTGCCCCACATTATGAAAAGCAGATAGACCTGTTTCAGAGTTTAATGGAGGCTGGCGCAGGTTCTGCACCCAATAAATAAATGGATCACAGCAAACAGTTTTCAATATAGAGAACTGCTGAAGATCCCCGCCAGATTGGACATGGTGTACGGAAAGTAAATGGTCTAACCTGGCAGACAGCTCCCATGCCTATCTTTGTAGGCAATGAACACACAACATGGGCAGGGCCTGCATATAGGATCCTTTCCCTGCCTAAATGCCTGGCTCTTACCTTGTCAAGGTTAGCCTTCCTCCTACCTCTTGCCCCCAGCTGAGCGGGGGTGGGCAGAGAGAGGTGGAGCAAGGAGCTTCAGCTTTCCAGCTCTCTATGCCATTTCCAGTGTACAAATGACATAACAAAGTAGATTGCTCCTAATTAAGAAAGAGGCTTAGTTTAGAAGGGTGGTGCAGGCTTTATGCCTGTGCCATTCTTTTTTAATTCACCCCAATATATTTAAATGGAGTTAAGCTAGCACACATTACATTTCACAGAAAAACCAAAGAAAAAGAGGGAGAAGCTAAGTGCAGTATTATGAATCCTAAACCTGTAAAGAATACTCAAGGCATATAAAGATTCTCAGATACAAAAGCATCACTCAGCTCTCGTATCCGGCCTGGAGTGCGCTCTGGTCAGGGGGCAAGGTAACATTGCTGCTTGAAGGTCCCTCCATACCGAGGGAAATCCAGCATAACCAGCTCAGGGAAACACTGTGATGTCATCAGACTGAGAGAACCTCATGATTGTAGCTATGTGTTTCAGGGGTATGCCCCCTTTCTCAAGCCACTCAAGCTGATTGGCCTTTTTTTGTGGTTGAGAATCTTTATATGCCTTGCTTCACCTTTTCACATAAGTGCCCATTTTTAAGTATTCTTTACAGATTAAAGATTCATTATACTGCACTTAGCTGAGCCCTCTCTTGCTTTTGTTTTCTTGAGACATCTCTCATCTCAGGAGGAGCAGCAGCAAGCAGCAGCTACAAGATTGAATGATTTTCCAAACTACAGCTGGTGATCATTTACCATCTTCTAAAGAAAGACTTTGCATTGTTCTGATCTCTGTAAACGAGTGTTGTGTGAGTGCTGATGGCAATTAGTGTATGATCCCATACACACATTTTTTTTTTTGGACTTTACATTTCACAACTGACTTTAACATACATTTTCCCTCTTGTGTAATACATATGTGCTGCAGCATAGAGAGTGTTGCTTTAATGCCCACACAGCACATACATGCATCAATGGGTGGTGGAGGTTTCTCTGCTGAGAGCATGCTCGCTGTGCATTCCCACTACAGTGACTGAGCTGTTGAAAACCGCTCCTGGTCACTAGTAATGATTGGGAGCCAGCGGGACCAGCTCCTGACCCTCTGACCACTGTGACCTGTACCACAGTGGCCATGTGATCAGGCAGTCCTTCCTACCGTCGGGTGTAAAGACCCCACTAAGGCAAGCCATAGATGATGCAATTTTCGCTCCTGCGACACTCTCGATTCCTCAATCAACACAGTCAGTGTTGATCCTGGTGGGGAGAATGCGGTGGTCAGGCCCGGACTGGCCAAAGGGCACACTGGGTATTTGCCCTGTGGGCCGGGGCTGCATGTCGAAGCTGGTTAATGTGACAGAGCAGGGCCGTCTTTAACGCTCCTTGCTCCGCCTATCATCCCCACTCAGCGAGCGGGCAGCCCCAGAGAGGGAGGCCACAGGGAAGGTGAGTAGCAAGGGCACCTAGGACCGAGAGCCTGGGAGGGAGAAGACCTCTACCTTCTCCCTGACCCCCAAAGAGGCAAGCAGCAACAAGCGTAGCATCCCTGGTGCCTCCTAGAGCCTTGAATGTCCTACTGCTGCTGGCATGGAAGGTTTTGGGCATCACACGCCTACCTGCAGACAGGGACTGGGACAGGGGGGCACAGGAGGGACTGCAGACAGGGACAGGGCTAGGAGTCTCACTCTCTCCCCCTCTCTTTCTCACCCCCATTCTCCCTATCAACCCCTCCCTCTCTCTCGCCCCCTCCTCTCTCGCTCTCGCCCCCCTCTCTCTCTCTCATCCCCCACTCTCTCTCTCCCACTCCCTTCTCACTCTCTTTCACCCCCCTCTCTCTCATCCTCCCTCTCTCACCCCCCTTGCTCTCTCAACTCTCTCTTACCCGTCTCTCTCTCCCTCTCTCTCACACCCCCCCATCCCACACTCTCTCTCTCCCACGCCCATCTCACTCTCTCTTCCACCCCCATCTCACTCTCCCTTCCACCCCCGTCTCACTCTCTCTTCCACCCCTGTCTCACTCTCTCTTCCACCCCCGTCTCACTCTCTCTTCCACCCCTGTCTCACTCTCTCTCACTTCTCTCTGTTCCTGTCTCTCTCACCTCTCTATCTTGTCCCCCTGTCTCTCTCTCTCCCCCCCCCCTCTCTCTCTCAAAACAGACTTGGGAACAATCAGCCTGCCCATAGATTGTTCGAATCTCAGCCGGTCCCTGTTGAACCGGCCGAGATTTGAACCATCTATGGCCAGCTTAAAGGGATTGCAGAGGATGGGCGGTAGAGGACTAACCAAACCCCCCCCCAGTGATTAGGTAAGGTGTCTCCAATTTGGGGAAGGGCGACAGACGTTGCGTACTCACCGTTCTGCGTTGTTGCGCAGATAAGCGTGCAATTCCATCAGTTTCTCTGTAGCCATGTGTCGCAGTAAGCCAGTGAACTTGTTCTGCCATTCATTGCAGTGTTGAACCAAAGCAAACTTGAGTTGGCTGCAGTCCAGCATGACAAACTGGATGTTCTGTACGGTCTCTTGCTTCTGAACATTATTCGCCAGTTCCGTGTACCTAGAAAAATGGTTGTTGGAAAAGAAGACTGATAAAGTGTGTTGCGTTGCCTGAAGGAAATATTTAACCAAGGTAAAACCTTTGCATTGAGTGATTGTCAAAAAGCCTTTTTGGCATAAGGCTTCATTGGGTATTGCAGAGTAGGTCTGGTGGGCCCAGAAGTGGAGGTGCTCTCTGAAATGTATTTGCAATCCTAATCACTAAAATCTCATATAAGCTTTAAGGTGTTATTGTAGTTTCAAATGTTCTATCTTTTCAAATCTAAAGGCTCCATGAAGATAATTCTGGGTGGTCCTGCAATGAAGACCCTTCTTGAGGGATGACTTGGAATAGGATGACAAAGCTCTGGCACTGTCACCCAACAGAGCTGCTGCATTGTCATTCTGTTACACGGGCTCCTGATGGAGACTACAAGTGGTCATCACCATCAGGAAACTCTTTAAAACATCCTCTCAGCAATGTGCACGCGTACACCAGGCTCGCTCCCAATGTCTGAGATTGCACTTGTACTGTTTACCATCACTATCTTCATGGGGAACCCCTATACCACACATCTGAGACCTTGTGTAAGAACCCTACACTAGACTCTAGATACCATTGATTCAACTTTTGGTCGGTGTGTTATTGGGTGGTTCCAGTGTGAGTCGCTTGCAGCTCCCTAGGGGTTGGTTGCTGGAGGTCCACTGACTGGAGATAATGGATGACAACTTTCTGCTTTTATCCTAAACAACAGTTGTTTGATGTATTGTACTCTTTGGATGAAGATACTCTGCCATCCTTCCTCTGTTATGTCCCTGATGAAGGAAAGCATTTTCTTCTGAAACTCGTCGGAAACAAAGAATAAGCTTGTTTGTTTGTGTACTCAACTGTTGTTTACACATTTTCTTGTACCATTTTTCACAGTTTTTTTTCTATGCTTTAAGACCGCATTCACACTGAAGCGGCACGACTTCTGCATGACTTCGGGGGTGACCTGTGAAGTCGCGTGCACCGCGACTTCGGCGCGACTTGCACGGACTTCATATAATGAATGTCTATGCAAGTCGCTCCGAGGTCGCCCCGAAGTAGTACAGGATCCTTTTTCTAAGTCGGAGCGACTTGTGTCGCTCCTATTAGAACCGGTCCTGTACCAGTCAATGGACCGCGCGGGACCGGTAGTGTGAATGGAGCCTTAACATGCTATAACAGACATTGTATATTTTATCCTAGCTCATACACTTTTTTGTTGCCTTAAAGTCTCATATTTGGGGGTTATCAGTTTGCTTGTGATTGCACTGTCAGTAAAAGGTGAAAATTACACGCAAAAAAAGCACAGAGCCAGTCCGAGTTGCTCTGTGTGTTGGGATCGCAGTGATTGCCAATTTACTTGAAAGTGAACCTGTTTCCAGGCTAACCATTATAAAGCATTCACTATATGTATAGCATGTTGTCGGGGCTGGGCTCCTGCTACTTAAGGAGCAGCACTTTTCTTTCAGTGTTCAGAAGCTCCTCAGCTGTCGGTTGATTACCTGCCACTCATTGTTACCACAGTGACTCACCTGATTACCATTAACCTGCATCATTAGTCCAGCTTGCAGCCATCCCCTTTTTGCTATTTAAGCAGCTTAGCGCATTACCTCCTTGCCCTTGCATGGTTTATGATCTCTCGTTTCTTCATGTGTATGACTTGGCCTGGCTGACGTCCCTTCTAATTCCTGTTCCTGATTCTTGCTCCTGACTTTTGGTTTCCTGACCCTAGCTTGTCTGATTACTCGCTCTGGCATCCAAACCATAGCTTCTGTTTATTTACTACGTTCCTGAACTTTATTATTTTTGCCATTTCATTAACCACTTTACCGCTGCTCACTAGAGCTGTACTGCGGCAAAGTGGCTCAATAACGTCTGGCGACGTAGACCTACGTCGCCAGACATTCCCCTCTCTCGGCGGCGCACGCGCGCCGCCAGAGGCTCGCTCCCGCTGTATTCAGTCACAGCGGGAGTCGGGACAGGGGAGGAGCGGCGGTTATCACCACGCTCTTCCCCGATCTTTGGGGAATCGAGTGTGGAGATCCGCCCGCTTGTGTAAACTAAGTGACATAGCTGAACCTGCGATCTGTCCCTGTGTCACTCAGTCCCCTCCCCCCACACACGTTCGTAAGCACCAGGCATACATTAACCCCTTGATCACCAATAAAAATTAACCCCTTCCCTGCCAGTGTCATTTTTACAGTAACAGTGCATATTTATAGCACTGATTACTGTAGTAATGTCACTGGTACCCCCAAAAGTGTCAAAAATGTCAGTCAGGGGTCCGATCTGTCCGCCGCAATGTCGCAGTCCCGCAAAAAAAAAAAAAAAAAATCGCAGATCGTCGCCATTACTCGTTAAAAAAAAAACCACCAAAAACGACAGAAATCTTTCCCTTAGTTAGTAAACACAATAACTTTTGCGCAAACCAATCAAAATACGCTTATTGCGATTTTTTTTACCAAAAATATGTAGCAGAAAACAAATTGGCCTAAAATGATAAAAAATGTAGATTTTTACATTTTTGGGGGAGGGGAATTTAAAAAAAAATTTGAAAAATGTTGTTATTTTTTCAAAATTGTCGCTCTTTTTTTGTTTATAGCGCAAAAAATAAAAATCGCACAGGTGATCAAATACCACCAAAAGAAAGCTCTGTTTGTGGGAAAAAAAGGACGTAAATTTCGTTTGGGTGCGGCGTTGCATGACAGCGCAATTATTAGTTAAAGTTGCACAGTGCCGAATCGCAAAAATTGGCCCAGACGTAAGACAGCAAAATCCTCCGGTGGTAAAGTGGTTAAAGGTGTGATTTTAACTGCACTTTCTGTCTCTGTCTGGTTTAGGATTCCGGACACATGTCTACTAGACATCCTACCACAGCTAGCACCACACAACACCTACCCACAGACACCAAGGAAAGACCTGATGCCAGACCCAGTGCCAGAAGAGCCCAGCAGATAAGGGCTTGTCATGGACAAGTTACCATGGTAAACAGGGCACGGGTTTGTTTTTTGGGAGATACGGTACCTTGCGAAAGTATTCGGCCCCCTTGAACCTTTCGACCTTTTGCCACATTTCAGGCTTCAAACATAAAGATATAAAACTGTAATTTTTTGTGAAGAATCAACAACAAGTGGGACACAATCATGAAGTGGATCGAAATTTATTGGATATTTCAAACTTTTTTAACAAATAAAAAAACTGAAAAATTGGGCGTGCAAAATTATTTAGCCCCCTTAGGTTAATACTTTGTAGCGCCGCCTTTTGCTGCGATTACAGCTGTAAGTCGCTTGGGGTATGTCTCTATTAGTTTTGCACATCGAGAGACTGAAATTTTTGCCCATTCCTCCTTGCAAAACAGCTCGAGCTCAGTGAGGTTGGATGGAGAGCGTTTGTGAACAGCAGTTTTCAGTTCTTTCCACAGATTCTCGATTGGATTCAGGTCTGGACTTTGACTTGGCCATTCTAACACCTGGATATGTTTATTTGTGAACCATTCCATTGTAGATTTTGCTTTATGTTTTGGATCATTGTCTTGTTGGAAGACAAATCTCCGTCCCAATCTCAGGTCTTTTGCAGACTCCATCAGGTTTTCTTCCAGAATGGTCCTGTATTTGGCTCCATCCATCTTCCCATCAATTTTAACCATCTTCCCTGTCCCTGCTTAAGAAAAGCAGGCCCAAACCATGATGCTGCCACCACCATGTTTGACAGTGGGGATGGTGTGTTCAGGGTGATGAGCTGTGTTGCTTTTACGCCAAACATAAAGTTTTGCATTGTTGCCAAAAAGTTAGATTTTGGTTTCATCTGACCAGAGCACCTTCTTCCACATGTTTGGTGTGTCTCCCAGGTGGCTTGTGGCAAACTTTAAATGACACTTTTTATGGATATCTTTAAGAAATGGCTTTCTTCTTGCCACTCTTCCATAAAGGCCAGATTTGTGCAGTATACAACTGATTGTTGTCCTATGGACAGAGTCTCCCACCTCAGCTGTAGATCTCTGCAGTTCATCCAGAGTGATCATGGGCCTCTTGGCTGCATCTCTAATCAGTCTTCTCCTTGCATGAGCTGAAGGTTTGGAGGGACGGCCAGGTCTTCGTAGATTTGCAGTGGTCTGATACTCCTTCCATTTCAATATTATCGCTTCCACAGTGCTCCTTGGGATGTTTAAAGCTTGGGAAATCTTTTTGTATCCAAATCCAACTTTAAACTTCTCCACAACAGTATCTCGGACCTGCCTGGTGTGTTCCTTGTTCTTCATGATGCTCTCTGCGCTTTAAACGGACCTCTGAGACTATCACAGTGCAGGTGCATTTATACAGAGACTTGATTACACACAGGTGGATTCTATTTATCATCATTAGTCATTTAGGTCAACATTGGATCATTTAGAGATCCTCACTGAACTTCTGGAGAGAGTTTGCTGCACTGAAAGTAAAGGGGCTGAATAATTTTTGCACGCCCAATTTTTCAGTTTTTTATTTGTTAACAAAGTTTGAAATATCCAATAAATTTCGTTCCACTTCATGATTGTGTCCCACTTGTTGTTGATTCTTCACAAAAAAATAACAGTTTTATATCTTTATGTTTGAGGCCTGAAATGTGGCAAAATGTCCAAAAGTTCAAGGGGGCTGAATACTTTCGCAAGGCACTGTATGGTACATGGAGGTCGGGGGTTTTGGGTGCATTAGCATTGTTACTTATATACCTTTTTGATCACGTATGCATTATGCAATATCTTTTTGTTATGTAATCCAAAGTCAAAAACTCCTCTACAGACCAAAGCCTCTCCTACGCTGTGGACAATCAAGGTGCCGATATAAGAGCTTGTCAGTGCTCCTGATTCCCAAAACACCAATACATTACAAGTTGCACACCGTTACACAGCTCTAAGCGCTTTGACCATAAATGGCATGGTAGCATACAAGGTGTCCCCACCCAGTGACTACCCCTAATGCATTTTACCATAGCAGGCTTTTGGCTAATTGGGTATTTTGCATACTAACTAATTGCTGTGGAAAAACTCACTTTCGAAAAAAGGATTTTTTTTGGCATGTACTGTCCTGGCATTTTAGGGCCTCAATAAATATAACAGAACATGTGAAAGAACATCATTTTTATAACTTTGTTTAAAAAAAAAAAAAAAAACAGCGATTATTAAAATACCATCAAAAGAAAGCGCCACCTGTCTAAAATAAATAGTAAAATATTCATGTGCAAACAATGAGGCATGACACGGTAGTTGTCAGTCAAACTATCACAGCACTGAAAACTGAACAATGGCCTGAACAGGAAGGGAAGGAACACTTCAATACCGGCATGTAAAGATTAAAACCCGACTTCAGAATCTATATTGTGATCTTTGAGGATTAATTCCTGCAAAGTGCCTGCAGCTACAGAGGACACAGATGGCTTATTTTAAAACTCCTTGCTAAAAATGTGTAAATAATTTTATGAAGCCTGGGCATGTTAACATTCATACCCCCTGCACTATCCAAAGCCCTCCCAGAGTAAGCATGGAAACCACTGCTTCCTGATACTCTCCACTTGTATAAGTACATTCAGAAGACAAGTACAGGGCCTCAGATTTTCATTGGAATAAGAAAGCAGCACTTAAGGGATAGGGGGGGGGGGGGCAACTCATTTTATAAATAAAATTAAAAAAAAGTACTTTGCTCTCTATTCGGCACATAGCTGTCATGGCCAGCCCTTTCCTTCACCCTGCCCCTCCATGGCCCACAAAGTATTCTTTTGTAAACAAATATTTGGACAGGCAAGGAATAAAAAAAATACAAAATTCTCACCGGGCGATGTCGGCATCAAACGCAGACACCATGGGATTGAGGCGTTGGTAGCGGCGTATCAGGGTATCTTTCTGGGGCTCCCAGATCATTCGGAATGAGTCCCATGTCTTCAGGTAGGCCAGGAGAAGGGTGGCATTTGTTGCCATTCCTCCACTGATCAGGGCTTGGATCTTCTTGATCTCTTCATCACGCTCTGGAAGGTGAAGACATCTCAATCTATGAGATATGGACTTAAAATATTGATTTTTTTTAAACATTTTTTATCCATTATGACAAAAACATATTTTAAATGTGACCTCCAGTCTTGCACAGTTGTACAGGTTCATCTTCTGTACTGAAAATGCTTACTCTGGACAGGAACAGTCCTATGCCTTTTCTTGGTGGTCTGCTCATGGATTCATCCACATCTGTCACTTCCCGTCTTGGCCCCCTGTTTCGTGGGACGCATGAAGCACCCCTGGAGGAATTCTTCCGCTACATGCAGCTGTGTCCCTGGTGCAACTCTTCTTTTTCGTTCCAGAAAACGGCCTCTGAGCACATCTGCCTACATTCCCCAGGAACTCGAGGCACCATCTCCGCAATCTATTCTTCCCTAAATGTGGGTAGTCATCTATGTACCATTCTTACGCTGCCCGGTGGGAGCATGACATTGCGACCCTAATAGATCTAGAGGACTGGGGTAAGGCCCGGTCAAGCATGGCCAAATGTTCTTTCAACACAGTCCCACTGGAGGCGGCCTACAAAGTCCACCTTCACTGGTACTGGGTCCTAGCCCGCATTGCACATCGGAACACATCATATAGTGACAGGGCAGCCATTAGGGGGGAACAGCCCATACACATGTAGGGGGCCCAGGCGTTCCATGGGGCCCAGCTGCCCAGGCCCAACCAACGAGATCAAGTTTTTGCTGCTGTAGTAACTAGCAATTGCTAAAGCAGGGTGGCCACAGAGTAAGCTGATGTAGTCGAAGGGATGTCTCTTTGCTGGATTGGGATATCTCTTTGCTGAATATATGAGGACGTCTCTTTGCTTTATTGGGATGTCTCTTTGCTGGATTGGGATGTCTCTTTGCTGGATTGGGATGTCTCTTTGCTGATTTGGGATGTCTCTTTGCTGGATTGGGATGTCTCTTTGCTGATTTGGGATGTCTCTTTGCTGGATTGCGATATCTCTTTGCTGAATATATGGGGATGTCTTTTTGCAGGATTGGATTCATTTTCATATATTAAGTTGTAAGAGTGTTAAAATAAAAGTGGGTGCACTGAAGGACTCGGTAGGATTGCCAGCGGGCAGATTTGGTGGGATGTCCAGAGGACCGGCCCTGGGGAATGTTGGTTGTCAGGCCCGGAGGGGCCCAGACCTAAAGCTGTGTAAGGGGCCCCAGAATTTCTGATGGCTGCCCTGTATAGTGATAGAAGTTTCCGAGGCCGAGGCCAGCGCGGGGATGAGATCCACAGATGGTGGTCCCGCCCTCATTTGGAGGTTCAACATCAGCTGTTGGCGTTACCTTGGGTGGTCTGTATGCAAATGCAACCTGCCTAGGAACACTCATTCCTCCAGACTGACACCCAACATCAAAGCATTTTCATAGTTGAATAACTCCTCCCTAGGGCCAGCCCACTGCTTGCATTAGGTCTGAGGGCTCTTGAGAGGAGTACTGGTGCAGAAATCTATGTACAGCACCCTGCTGGCCCCTCCCACCAGCCATGATTTGCCAGCATCACATGGTAGAAGTACCGAGACCCAGCAATGTCATCATTGGATCCTAAAAAAGCTATATAAAGAAAATGGAAAGGTATTTTAAAAAAAACTTGCCTGCTGAGCTGGAAATGAGGAACTAAGAAAGGCAACACTTACGCAGAATAAACTTCAGCTTTAAAGATATTTGTAAATTTTATATTTACCATTTTTAGCCTGTAAATGCTAAAAATGGTAAATACAAACTACAAAAAAGCAGTTCCTACTTTATGTCAAGTTAATTTTACAGCTGTGCACACCGTTACACAGCTGTAATCGCTTTGGCCATAAATGGCATTGTAGCATACAAGGTGTCCCCATCCACAGACTGCCACTAATGCATTTCACCATAGCAGGCTTTTGCATGATAGGGTATTTTGTATACTAGCCCTTCCATGTGTTCTTTGCTATGAAGGCCAGTTATAGATGGGGGCAGAGGCCATTTTCTTTGTTGTTAATGTATACTGGTGAGTGGACATACTGGATGCCTTTGCTGTAATACCATTGGCTGGGCTTCCATTATGCCCCCAAGTACCTTAAGGAGGGTTGGGCCACCTCCAGGCTCCCCTGCCCCCTATCTATCCATTAGCTTGCATGTGCTTCCACTGTGGAGACTCTCATAAACTTATAAGAGTTAGGACTGCAGGTAATACAGGGTGCCATGGAGTGGCCCTGCAGCTTACACATGCATTTGCAAATGTGTGCTAACTAAACCCCTGTTTGGACGCAAACTGTTAGACAGGTTAATTTGATTGGTAAGCAAACTGGTTAGCAAATTGAACTGGGAATTTTTATTTTTCTTTGTCTCATGTGTGTTGCCCTTCCATGTGTTCTTTGCTATGAAGGCCAGTTATAGATGGGGGCAGAGGCAATTTTCTTTGTTGTTAATGTATACTGATGAGTGGACATACTGGATGCCTTTGCTGTAATACCACTGGCTGGGCTTCCATTATGCCCCCAAGTATCTTTAGGAGGGTTGGGCCACCTCCAGGCCCTCCTGCCCCCTATCTATCCAGTAGCTTGCATGTGCTTCTACTGTGAAGACTCTCATAAATTTACTAGAGTTAGGACTGCAGGTAATACAGGGTGCCGCGGAGTGGCCCTGCAGCTTACACATGTGTTTGCAAATGTGTGATAACTGTTTGGACGCAAACTGTTAGACAGGTTAATTTGGTTGGTAAGCAAACTGGTTAGCAAATTGAACTGGGAATTTTTATTTTTGTTTGTCTCATGTGCGTTGCCCTTCCATGTGTTCTTTGCTATGAAGGCCAGTTATAGGTGGGGGCAGAGGCCATTTTCTTTGTTATTTTGCATACTGATTGCTGTGGATAGACTCACTTTCAAAAAAAGCAGTACCTACTTTATGTCGTTTATTTTACAGCTATGCTGACTAACTGAACTGCATAGCAGGGAGACCAGATTGCACAGCCTGTAAAGCCTTTCACCTTAACAGCCTGCCATTCGGGCAAAGCACAGGGACATATAGTTACTGGAGTTTTAGGCAGGCACCTCAACAGTTTGCAAAGTCAGCATAAAATTTCCAATAACCAATGTGACCTATTGCTGGATTTCCCCACCTAGGATGTTGTGTATGGGGTCCCGTGGAGACTTCTTCTTGGTCAGAATATCTGGAAGACGCTTGAAACTGGAAATGGCAATGAGAATCTCCGAACAGACACTGTTCACTATGTTGGCTAATTGCAAAAGAGTCGGTGAGAACTCCACCTAGAAAAAAAAAATCAAAGATAGAAAGGAAGACATCAGAAATTAGTTCACCCAAAACTGACATTTCTGGCCTTGATAGACACTAGTAGGTTAAATATCAATTGAACCATCTGTTTAAATCAGCGATATACATTCCAGCTGCATCACAACAGAATATCAATATATTATCTTTATGAAGCAGTCAAACCTTGAGTAGAAAAGCCTGTCCCCTGCCACCATGCTGCAGAGTGAGACCCTTGATCCCTGTGTAGAAACAGTGGTCTCTCTGCAAAGGTCCAACACACCTCCTGGTGATACTATAAACAATAGAACGCTGCTCCATCTTTGTCTGCTTCTCAAGATCCCACACAAATCCCATTTGGGTGCAAGCCCAGCTCGTCACGCTGAACAGTATGGATGAGAAGAAATCTGGATGGCTGCACTACAAAATAGATATTTATTAATAAGCATAAAAACGGCATCATACAGCAACCAAACCCCATGGGGGAATGAGAAAGGCAATGTGGTTTAAGCTGTTCTAGTGCTTGATCATGACTCCATGGAATGATGATTGAGCATTAGGGCAGTGCGAAATGCTTTGACTTTTCCCTTTCTCATGGGGTTTAGTTGCTGTATGATGCCATTTTATGCTTATTATTTCGGAATGTAGCAGTCTGGATTTCTTCCCATCTATACACCTCTTGCTAAGTCAGAGATAGAGCTCTACAATCACAAAAGGGCATGAAGGAGGCAGAACAGAAAGTAGGTGAAAACCTCCCCATAGGGCATGAGTGCTCAATCTGTGGCTCTCTAGCTGCTGTGGAAGTACAAGTCTCATCATGCTGCAGCCTTTGGGAGTCATGCTTGCAACCGTCAGCCTTGCAACGCCTCATGGGACTTGTAGTTCCGCAACAGGTTGGAGGCCACAGGTTGAGCACCCATGCTATAGGGGGCCACAAAAAGTAACAAAACACTGACAGGGGTTCTAACCTTTCTGGAATCCAAAATGTAAAAAATGGACTGCGGTTTTTAAACAATGACCCCAAAAACACCCCCTCTGCTCTCCCTGGACGAAGGTCCCACTGAACTACTACCCATTTACAACCATACTAAGGTATTTTATAATGCAGCTGCAACTTGGCTACACTGGTTAAACATTACAAACCGACACTTACCTAAATAAATATGTGTTCCAGAGAACTACCCTCAAGTTGGAAACACACACTTCGCAATTGGAGCCTTTTTCCTAATACTTTCCAGTAACGATCCGGCATACCCCACAAGGTATACCCCATTACATTCTACTATACACTTCAACCATGAATAATTGCTGTATATCATGCTAATATTAATAAATATACTTCTAAGTCCCCCCACATATGCCATCAGAGACGCCATCGCTGCCTTTTTGTTTGGCATCCTCGCTGAAGCCCTTTGAGGGGAGGATACCATCTGGCAGTACCCCTTGGTGCACCGACAACATCCTTCACAGCAGATCCTTCTATATTCTTCTTGATTTTACCTGCTGCGACTCTCTTGTCGCACTTCTAATATTCCATCGGTATGCACTTTATGATTACTTGTATTTGTATCGATTGATTGTTATTTTATATCCTATTAAGGAATATTACTTATATACGTTACAATCTATATAACTAACATGATATCATTTACTACATTGTCTAGGAAATCAATATTCTCCATTTCCAGACCCCTGAAGGAAGGCTTATCCGCCTGAAACGCGTCGGGTCGGAGGATTTCCTCAAATCAGCATATACCCCACAGTATATGTATTACTTTCATTCCATTATGGATTTACACCCACAGATTGTAACCTTCTACATATTGTAAAATTGTATATTATTAGATCTTCTTCTGATCTATTTTTATTTTTGTTACCCCATAAATGATTTAATTTTACTTTTCGTGGAAGTGTGATTGCCGTTAAAATCCCACCCCCAGGGGGAACACTCTTTCTATTTGTTCTAGTGCTTGATCATGACTCCATGGAGTGATGATTGAGCATTATTAGGGCAGTGTGAAATGCTTTGACTTTTCCCTTTCTCATGGGGTTAAGTTGCTGTATGATGCCATTTTATGCTTATTAATAAAGATAGATCTATTTCGGAATGTAGCAGTCTGGATTTCTTCCCATCTATACACCTCTTGCTAAGTCAGAGATAGAGCTCTACAATCACAAAAGGGCATGAAGGAGGCAGAACAGAAAGTAGGTGAAAACCTCCTCATAGGGCATGAGTGCTCAATCTGTGGCTCTCTAGCTGCTGCGGAACTACAAGTCCCATCATGCCGCAGCCTTTGGGAGTCATACTTGCAACTGTCAGCTTTGCAACGCCTCATGGGACTTCCACAGCAGGTGGGTTGCGGAAGGTTGAGCACCCATGCTATAGGGGGCCACAAAAATTAACAAAACACTGACAGGGGTTCTAACCTTTCTGCAATCCAAAATGTAAAAAAAGGACTGCGGTTTTTAAACAATGACCCCAAAAACTTTGCTAACAATTTTTAATTAGCTTTAAACCAAGCTGTCAAACCATCAAATGGCTGGTGCCATAGCTGATCACATGTGCATCACCATGATCAAACATAGGCTAAGATGGGAGCTTCCTTAGCCCACGAGCATAAAAGGGATTCGTTCCACTTTAATCCTGACCCTTTAACTTTGTGTGTTACCTACTGAACTCATTTAACCCTTACCCCTGCACTCTATGCTTCCCACTCTCTTAAAGTGATATTAAAAGGAGAGTTTTTTTTTTTTTTTTTTTTATAACAATCATGTTATACTTACCTGCTCTGCAGATCCTCCTTTTCTCGGGTCCCCCTGGACCCTCCCTCCTGCCAAGTGCCCCCAGGGCAAACAGCTTACTATGGGGGCATTTGCTCCAGGGCTTGCTCCCGAGCTGCTACTCTGTGTCCATTCACACACAGAGCCGCAGCTTGGTCTTGCCCCCTCTCACTTCTAATTGGCTCAGTGGGTGTGACTGATAGCAGTGGGAGCCAATGGCTCCTTCTGCTATCTCGGCAAATTAGGAGGGAGAGTCTCCAGCGAGCCGAGGCTCTCATGTACACAGCTGCATAGCAACTGGTTCCAGGTAAGTATTAGAGGAGGCTGCTGTACAGAGAAGGTTTTTTACCTTAACCTTGAGCTTTTATAACCACGTTAACCCATATCAGCATAGGCTTAGGTTTTATTAAACCATATCTTTTAAGCCCTTCCCACTTGGCCACACCCACAATTCACCATTATTACCCTTCTTGTGGTGCCCATGGTACTTTGTTTTTATACCTTCAATGTCTGTCTCTTGCTACAAAAATCTGTGACTAGTTTCAGGCCATGTTAAACATGGAGGTGTGATATTAGGGGTGTGGCTCCACGTGAGGGTGTGATTTTGTAGGTGTAGTTAAAAGTTGGCGTGGTCAGTAGGGTTTCCCCAGATTTTGGTTTTGAAAATATGGTAACCATGAATAACAGGTGAGCTCCCATATTTCTATACTGGTTAGTCTAGAACAGGGGTCTGCAAACTTTCTGAAGGATCCAGTAAAGAACCATTTTAATTTTGTTTAGGATTTGGGAAGGGGGGGGGGGACTGTGGGCAGTGGGTTTAGAAAATGCCCTTGTATCATTGAGAGTAAACAGTGGCCCATCATTGGTTTTAGTACCCTATTGTTGGTATCAGTGGGAGAAATGGTGCCCCATTGGGAATGGTGCCCCATCATTGATGTCTGTGGGAGGAATGGTGCTCCATTAATGGTGTCTGTGGAACTAATGGTGCTTCAACATTGGTGTCTGCGGTAGGAATGGTGCCCCATTATTGGTGTCTGTGGGAGGAATGGTGCCCCATTATTGGTGTCTGTGGGAGGAATGGTGCCCCATTATTGGTGTCTGTGGGAGGAATGGTGCTTCATCATTGGTGTCTGTGGGAGGAATGGTGCCCCATTATTGGTGTCTGTGGGAGGAATGGTGCTTTATCATTGGTGTCTATGGGAAAAATGGTGCCCCATTATTGGTGTCTGAGGGAGGAATGGTGCCCCATCACTGGCGTTTGTGGGAGGAGTGGTGCCCCATCATTGGTGTCTGTGGATGGCATGGTACCCAAGGGCCTGATGAGGGCAAGCAAAGGGCCACATCAGGCCCACGGGCTGCAGTTTGGAGACCACTGATCTACAAGAAATAAATACAACTTTAACCTATCTACAGTCTATTCTTGTGGACCCTGAAATGATATCATCCACATTGTTCTTTGAAAGGAAAGATTGCGGCTCTCCTACCTCAGCGGTGGAGCCAGGAAAGTCATTCTCAAGTATCACCATGACCCGGAAGAGAGGGCTTGGAGAGGTTTTACTGTCTCCATTGATGGCCTTGGACAGTTCTTGAAGTGACCACTTGATGTTGAGTCTGAAAGCCTCTTCCACTAGACAGTCTATCTTCTCTGTGTAGAAAATCCAGTGCTGCTGGACCTGTAGGGACAGTCATATAAATGCTTGATTTTAGAGAAACTGATGTAAGGTAAAAACCAAATGTCTGTCTGCTAATCAATGCTTTTGCTTTAATTGTGATTTCAAAAGACTAACATTGACCAATGGAATCCCTATTCCAATAATTTCAGAACAATTTCAAAGCATTGAATCAAAGAAAAAAAATGAAGGATTTGGAAAATTTCACGATTGAGGCAATCAGATGGTGCATTAAAGCTGAATCAGTTCAATACATTCCAAGTGCATTACAACAAAATGTCATACAGGTCCTGTTTTAGAAAGCAGACACAGCCTAGAAAAATCTTTTCCCTACCAGCATGCTGTAAAAAAGGCCCCTAGCTTTCTGTGAGGAAGCAGTGGTCTCTCTACAGAGGTCTGATACACGCCCTTCTGGGTCAGACCTATAGTTCTCCAATCAGCAAAGCATCCATTGCATGTAAGCCTTGATGTCGATAGTAGATGGATTTTTTTGCAATGGAAAAACAATCCATGTTTGATCTCTCTGCATGAAATGATAAGAAACCCTTGAGAAGAGAAAATTGAAGGGAACAATCTTAATGTACCTCTGGTCCATCTGCCTTGAAAACCTCATATGTGGTCCTCATCAAGGAGCAGATCTCCTCATGAAGTTTCTGCAGACGGCTCTGCACAGCCCGGCGATGTTCCCCCTGAGTTTCCTGGAACTCCATATCACGGAAGACTCGGTTTCCATCAATGTGGAGCAACAGAGACTCGCTGATCGTTTGGGCGCAACGGGAGATGTTCAAGTTGGAGGCCTTATAGTTGTCTACAATTTGCTGGATCTGGAAGGAGAGGATAGTATAAGAAACAAAAGAAAAGTCAACTAAAGCAGGGAGGTTTATCAATTTATTACTGCAAAATAGAAAGCCCCTAAAAAGAAAATAACCCTTTCCAAAATATTATCCATACACTACATACACCATGCAGTGAAGAGTAATCCTGAATTATTTGTTCCTACCAAAGCCAAATGAAAAAGGCAACTGAAATGAGCATATATCACTTTGCTCTCCCCTCCTGTTAGTGTTACTTATCAGCACACATGCACTACAGCAGAGCTTAAATGGCACCTAGATCCGCCCTTCCCTCTGCCATATTGCTTCTGAGCAGGGAATTACAGTGAACCTGGACTCAAAATGTGAAGATTTTTTATGTTATATGGATCATCTAGAAATGTTAATTGTACCTGGGCAGTACCTTAAAAGATTTACACGTGTGTTGAATTCTCTTCAAATAGCAGGGCACATCTTGTACATTGATCCTAATACCTTAATGACTACAGTGTTAGATCATCGAAGGTTGCCTTTGGCCGCTAGTCCCACCAGATTTGGAGTAAGATTTGGTGATATATGCCTTGTGCTGCTCAATGTTCTCCTTGCTGGAGAGGAAGCTCTGTGGATCTGTGCTTCCTCCAACACTTCTGCTGCTTCTTGATCACTACCCCACCAGTCATCAGAGTTCACTCAGTTTGCTTTTGGATTTTGAAAGACAATTAGAAAACCCAAAAGGAACCCCAGGGAAATCACACAAACTAGGTGCTCACTTGTTTGTGGGAGCTGAATGGGGACTGGACATCAAATGGACATGAGTAGCACTGGGGACCTGTAGGGGCTGTCTATCCCTGACTCCTCAACAGTGGCGGCTGGTGCGTTGGGGCGCCGCCCCCCCCCCCCCATCCATGCATCCGGCCCCCTAATCTGCATACGGGACACATGGAGTTCAATGGGATTTTATTTTTTAATCACCCGATTAGAGCCAGAGAGCCACTGTTGAGGAGTCAGGGATAGACAGCCCCTACAGAGGCTCTAATAGGCTTCAGAAGAGGGTCGACCTGGGGCGCAGAGCAGTGCGCCCCGAGCCCACCCATTGTGTGACAATAGCGAATGAAAATTCGTTATTGTCACACGGATCCTCCTCCTGGCCAATCAGGAAGCAGGTCCGAGAACCGCTTCCTGTTTGGCCGAAAGGTGAACGCATGCCATTGGCCGAGGAGGAGGCAGGAGGACTCGAGGAGACGCCGGGGGACTGAGGAGAAGCCGCTGCTGCAGGTAAGTCTCTCTGCATTGATGGGGGCACGCTGGTCACTATGTTGATGGGGGGCATGCTGGTCACTGCATTGATGGGGGGCATGCTGGTCACTAAATTAATGGGGGGGCATGCTGGTCACTGCTTTGAAGGGGGCACGCTGGTCACTGCATTGATGGGGGGCACGCTGGTCACTGCATTGATGGGGGGCATGCTGGTCACTGCATTGATGGGGTGCACGCTGGTCACTGCATTGATGGAGGGCACGCTGGTCACTGCATTGATGGGGGGCATGCTGGTCACTGCATTGAATGGGGGCACGCCGTGGTAACTCTGCATTGAATGGGGGCACGCCGTGGTAACTCTGCATTGAATGGGGGCATGCTGTAGTAACTCTGCATTGAATGGGGGCACGCTGTAGTAACTCTGCATTGAATGGGGGCACGCTGTAGTAACTCTGCATTGAATGGGGGCACGCTGTAGTGACTCTGCATTGAATGGGGGCACGCTGTAGTAACTCTGCATTGAAAGGGGGCAAGCTGTAGTAACTCTGCATTGAAAGGGGGCACACTATACTTTGATTACTGAAGGCCCCTTTCACACTTTTTTGACCTCAAAGTCATGCAATTTTTTGCCGCGTTTTTTGCCGCGTTTTCTTGCCGCAAAGCAATGCCTATTAGATTTTTTTCTGTTTGCGCCCCCCTAAAAATTTTGAGCACCAGCCGCCACTGCTCCTCAACAGTCCTGACAGCTCCTGACAGTGCAGTAGGCAATCAGTTATATCATGTTAACGTGGCTTATATGGTATGTGTCTTGCTTGAAGCTGGAAGTCACTTGTAATATGCTCACCTTGCTGGCATGCAGAAGACAATCATTAATGAAGGCGCTTGATGCTCCCTTGGATGACCAGTGTAGCTTAGTAAGACCTGGCTGGATCTTCTTATCTAGGAAACGGATTCTTTCTCTGAACAGGCTGCGCTCCTCTGTGGAGAGAGCCGCTATGATCCTGGAGCATGAAAGGAAGAAACAAACAAGTTTATAACAGAGAGCAAGTGAAAATAACTGATCTTAAAGTAGTATTAAACCCTCAGTGTTCTTTATCTTGACACACTCTGAACAATAAAATAAACTTTTTTTACAGTGGACAGTGAAGTCTCTGGCTAGACTTTTAGCTTGAAGAAAGGGATGAGAGAGGAGGAAGATGGTGCAGGGAAGTGCCTTGCCAGGGGCGTACCTACAGGGGTCGCAATTGTGACCCAGCTCAATGCTCCAGGATAGGAGAAGTGGCGGGGGCAGCTGTATATAGAATAACTGATCTCTCCATTTTTCCTCCTGCAACCGGTGAAAGCCTGCTTGTCCTCCTCTCCCTCCCGCAGGCATTCAGTAGCTGCAGGGGGGAAATGGAGACATCAGTTCCTCCATATGCAGCTGCCCCTGCCCCTTTCAAGCTACTCCAACAGCTTGCATCATTAAAGGAGTTGTAAAGTCTCAGGGTTTTTCACCTTAATGCATTCTATGCATTAAGGTGAAAAACCTTTGGTGCTGCAGCTGCCCCCCCAGACCCCCCCCTTATTCTTACCTGAACCTGATCATTCCAGTGGCTCCAGCCGCTGTCTCAGGTCCTCATTAGTTAGATTGATAGCAGCAGGAGCCATTGACTCCGGCGGCTGTAAATCAAATCCAGTGACACAGGAGTAGGGGGCGGGGCCGAGTCCTGCTGTCTGTATCAATGGACTCGTGAGCGCGCCTGCACGGGTGCCCCCATGGAAAGCGGCTCTCCGTGGGGGCACCCAATGAAGAGGAGAAGCCAGGAGCAACGCCGGGGCACCCCAGAATAGGAGGATCAGGGTTGCTCTGTGCAAATCCCTTGCACAGAGCAGGTAAATACAACTTGTTTGTTATTTTGCACAAGAAAAAAAAAAAAACCTTTACAATCATTTTAAAGCCAAATTGACCTTTCAGTTTAAAAGCAACTAAATACATTTCAGGTTCATTAAAATAAAAAGCTGTCCAAAGTTTTACAGTTCCTTTAGAAAACAGCCATGGCCTGAGTTAGAAAAGCCTGTCCCCTGCCAGCATGCTGCAGAGAAGGATACTTGCTATTTCTGAGGAAGCAGTGGTTTCTCTGCTGAAGTTCCACACTCCCCCTGCTGAGTAAGCGCTAGAGTTATCCAATCAGCAGAGAGCGTGACATTTGCTGACTGTAAAGCTATAGGTCTGACTCAGCAGGGGGCATGTCATACCCATACAGAGAGACCGCTGCTTTCACACAGAGAGCAAGGGTCATTCTCTGCAGCATGCTGGCAGGGGATAGGCTTTTCTACTTAGGCTGCTAAGAGAAAACAAATTGTGATATATTATTCATCAAGGTATTCTTTATTCTTTACGTTTTTCAACAAACAACATAGCAGCAAATAGAGTAAAACAATGTGATTCACAGTATAAGAACAATTCGTGAACGTGGCCTTCAATTCACTTGCTGCAAATATAGAACAAGCAGATTTCCAGCATAACCTTGAAGTACAGCACCGTAGTATACAATGTCCCGTAAGTACACAAAAAGAAAAAAAAGTACTGTTTAATTGTAAATCAGATGTACACTTAATAAAACATATATTTACATTTAAAGGATAACTGTGGCCGATGCATGGGCGTCCGCATGGGGGGGGGGGGGCAAGTTTCCCCCCCTGGAATCTCAACTTCCCCTTTAAAGTGGTTGTTATGCCACTTTATACTATCCTGTCTGGTCTGTTTAATAATCCAGTGTGCCCATGCGCCTGTCTCTGTATATGTGTTTTAAAAAAATAAGCCATTCTTTACCAGTTTTCAGAGCACCGATCGCCGCTCACGTGACCCACCAGCTCTCTCCTCTCCCTATCTGACAGCTGCCTGCAGCAGGCGGGGCCAAGGATTCCCCGCTGACGTCAGTCAGGATGGGAGGAGGAGAGGCCAAGAGGAGGAGAGAGGTGGTGGGTCACATGAGTGTTGATCGGTGCTCTGAAAACTGGTAAAGATCGGCTTATTTTTCCCCTTTAAAAATAAATACTCGCGAGTCACGACTCACGCAGTGACTGACATCAGCAGCCGCACGGACCACTGTCCCCAGCCCCAGGCCCCAGTGCTATCATGAGCAATCTAAAGGAAAATTGACCACACATGTGGTTATGAGTAAGCGATCTTCTGAATCGTGAAACGCGTTAACCTGTCCCATGTCCTTGTGATGCACTGTATCATTCATTTTTATGGGGAATTAAAGCACTTCTACTTCATCATACTCCAGTGCAGTCAATTTTTCTTTTGATTGCTCAGTATCTGGATGACGGATCCGACCTGCCCCGGAGTTACTTCACCTCACCTGAGCGGCTCTTTTTTGTCATTATGTAGGTTTCCCCGGTGCTATCATTCCAGGAGAGAGGGAACCCGGGGGAAGGAAATTGAGGGAACTTGTGGCCCCGTGCACAGAGGCACGGCACATGACGTCACAGCACGTACTGACGTCACATGCATGCATGCGTCGAATGCATGGACCCAAAACAGAGAGGGTCAGGTTTCACAAACCTTTGAAAGCCTGCGCTTTATTTGATAATGACTAAGCCCCTCCCCTTCATGACATTGTTGAAAAGGGGCAGAGCATGGCTTACCTTAAAATTATGCCCCCCCCCCCTGGAAAAAGTTCTGCGGACGCCCATGGGCCAGTGTAATTTTTATTGAACCCAACTGTGTGAAGTGATAAAAAATACACAGTTTGAGGCTAGCAATTGATTAATGGATAATTAGAGCTGGGAGGAAGAGGTTGGGGGGTGCAAGCCAAGAGTTGTCTAGCCACCCATGCCATATCTTCTGAAAATGTAGAGAAGCACCTTTACAGGCATAGGTTAGGCTTTCCAAGTGCAGGATAGAATTTGTATTTTCTATCCAAAGGTGTGTGGTTGGGTTTTCGAGGAGATAGCCAATGTTGTGCAATAGTTTTCCTGGCCAAGTATAAAGTGCCGGTTACCGCTATCTCTAGGGTACAGTCATCGGAGGCAAGGTTCAACGTTCCCAAGAGACGCATCTTTGGCTCAGGAGAACATGAAGCTGAAATGCACGATTGATAATGTCAAACGCACTATGCCAGTACACGACCAGTTTTGGACATTTCGAGAACATACAGTATGACTGAGGTCCCTTTGTACTGAGGTCCATCTAGGGCAGTGGTCTCCAAACTGCGACCCTTTCCTTGCCTTTATCCAGCCCTTGCAGGAATTTTTTTCACTCTGATTTGAGGTACTATTCCTTTCACTGACACCAACAATGAGGCATTCCTTCCACTGACACCAACAGTGTGGCAGCATAGCTCCTGAACTGTAGCACTTACTCCCACAGGAGCCGCTGTGATCGGCGACACTGGGCTACACTCCCACTGACACCAACTTTGGGGCACTATTCCTCCCACTGACGGCAATGATGAGGGATCATTCCTTCCATTCTTCCACTGAAATCAACAATGAGGTACTATTCCTCCCATTAATATCAATGATGGAGCACTATTCCTCCCACTGATACCAATGATGGAGCACTATTCCTCCCACTGATACCAATGATGGGGCAGTATTCCTCCCATTAATACCAATGATGTAGCACTATTCCTCCCATAAATACCAATGACGGGGCACTATTCCTCCCACTGACACCAACGATTGGGCACTATTCCTCCCACTGACACCAACGATTGGGCACTATTCCTCCCATTAATACCAAAGGTGGGGCACTATTCCTCCAATTAAAACCAATGATGGGGCACTATCCCTCAATTAAATACCAATGATGGGGCACTTCTCCTCCCAATAATACCAATGATAGGGGAACTATTCCTCCCATTAATACCAATTATGGGGCGCTATTCCTCCCATTAATACCAATGATGGGACACCATTTCTCCCATTAATACCGATGATGGGCACTATACCTCCCATTAATATCAATGATGGGGCACTATTTCCCCCATTAATACCAATGATGGGGCACTAAATCTCCCATTAATACCACTGATGCCAACTACGGGGCACTATTCCACCTACGGACGGCAATGATGGGGCACTATTCCTCCCATTAACCACTTAAGCCCCGGAAGATTTTACCCCCTTCCTGACCAGGGGGTTTTTTGCGATTTTTTACTGCGTGACTTTAACGGACAATTGCGCGGCCATGCGACGCTGTACCTAAACGAATTTCACGTCCTTTTTTTCCCACAAACAGAGCTTTCTTTTGGTGGTGTTTGATCACTTGTGCGATTTTTTGATCATTTTTTGATCAATGCTCTATAAACAAAAAAATAGCGTAATTTTTGCAAAAATAACAATATTTTTTACTTTTTTTTATATGAAATCCCCCCCAAAAAAAAATGTAAAAATCAAAATTTTTTAACATTTTCGGCCAAATTGTTTTATGCTACATATGTTTGGTAAAAAAAAATCGCAAAAAGCGTATTTTGATTGGTTTGCGCAAAAGTTATCGCGTTTACTAACAAAGGGAAAGATTTTTGTCATTTTTGGAGTTTTTTTTTTAACGAGTAATGGCGGCGATCTGCGATTTTTTTTGCGGTACTGCGACATTGCGGCGGACAGATCGGACCCTTGACTGACATTTTTGACACTTTTGGGGGTACCAGTGACATTACTGCAGTAATCAGTGCTATATATATGCACTGTTACTGCAAAAATGACACTGGCAGGGAAGGGGTTAACTGTATTGGACAGGGAGGGGTTAAGTGTGTCCTAGGGGCGTGATTCTAACTGTAGTGGGACAATGCTATTGGTGTAAAAACAAAGATCAACGGTTCTACATAGTAGAACCGTCTGATCTTCATTTTTACACAGGGGAGAATGACAGGTGGCTTGTTTACATAAGCCGCTCTGTCTTTCTCCCGCTGTACCGACGATCGGCGAGTGACCGGCGGACATCGGGTCCGCCGGTCACACGCCCGCACTCCTCCCTGAACGAGCCGAGGCGGGCGCGCGCCTCAGCGGGCGCGCGCTCGCCCGCTATTGGCTCTAATAGCAGTGACAGGCGAGTGACGTAGATCTACGTCACTCTGCCTGGCCGGGGCTGACTGCCGCAGTAAATATACTGTGCGCAGTCGGCAACCCGTTAATACCAATGATGGGTCACTATTCCTCCAATTAATATCAATAATGGGGCACTATTACTCCCAATAATACCAATTATGGGGCACTATTCCTTCCACTAATACCAACGATGGGGCACAATTGCTCCCAATAATACCATTGACAGGACACTATTCCCCCCATTACTACCAATGATGGGGCACTATTCCTCCCACTAATACCAATGATGAGCACCATTCCTCCCAATAATACCAACAATGGGGCACTATTCCTCCTCTTACTGACCACAGGTGCTATGAAATTGTTTTATGTCAACTTACCACCAAACCTAAGGAATTGTTTACTCCCACTGATGCTGGGGCATTTCCTTCTTCCACTGGCCACAGTCTGGCCCTCCCAAAGTCTAAAGGACAGTAAAGTGGCCCTTTGTTTGGAAAGTGTGGAGACCCCTGATCTATGGCATAGCAAGGAGTCTCTATGGGAAAAGTAGAAAACGGTAAAAGTAGGAAAACTATGTAAAATAAATAACTGTGCAAGGACTTACACGTTCCCATAAGCTTTGGTCTCTGAAGAGTAATCTGTGTTTGGCTCACTCTTCAGAGAGCATTTGACAGGCAGCGAGGAGATGTTGTATCTCCTCCTTGCCACCTGCTTTAACCCCTTGGAGCCTGCACTAGCGCTTCAACTGCATAGCACGCAGTTGCGGAGAGCTTGCAGAGTGGTCCCATTCACTTGAGTGGGTCGCAATCGGTGTGTGGTGGTGCTCACTGAAAGTGACAGGGGGTCATAATTCCTGCCGCAGCCGTGAACCAAAACAATGAGGCCGCAGCATGTGTACACCCCTGGCAGATGCCTCTCCAGCGAAATGGGGTCTGGTTGGGGGGAGGTGGCTCATCCGCTGGGTCTTATTGCCCCCCATCTGCTAGTGTGAAAGAGCCCGACTTCATAAAGAGGAGGATATTGATATCTGGGGTAAGGGCTCATTCACATGTGCAACAGGTACTGTCACTCCTCTGAAAAGCCATCCATGCTCGGATTGCTTTTCAGAGATGTCTGACAGGGGGGTGAGGAGGCATTGTATCGCCTCCTCACCGCCTGCTTTAACCCCTTGGACCCCACATTAACACGCAGCAACTGCAAGCATTGCACACAGTTGCAGGGCACTTTGCAGAGTGGCCTCATTCATTTGAATGGGTTGCTAATGGCGGGCGCGAAAGCAACAAGGTGTATCATTCTTGCTGTGGCCGCGAAGTAAGCTAGAATACCTGGAATTCAGAAAGTCTACACAGATATTCTTGAAAATTGTGTGGCGCCACTGCAAAATAAAAGGTCCGTGCCTGCTGCAGATTCTTGTTGGTAAAGCCAAAAAAGTGTCACTGGTTGCTGGGATGCCAATGTAATTGCAACCAGTGAGCCCACAGAGGGAAACTGTCACACTCATATAAAAAACCCTGCTCTTCACTACACAGGGGCCCCACTCTGAGCACTTTGCCTGTCTTTATATGGAAACTTATAGTTTGTTTCGGGAGCTCCAGCACACAGCCTGTAATTAACAGCCTCAGCTCTGTTTCTGTGTGAAGGGGGTGTGTCCTTTCCCTCCAATCATCTCTCAGAGCTCTCCTCACTGAGCTCTGCAGAGTGTAACTTCAGCTTCCCACCCCCTTTATTTCTGACAGCTCAGACAAGCTTTATACAGTCTGGACTTTGAACAGCTGTAGAGAAGAGAAGACTGCAGATAATCAGGTACAACTTATGTAAGAAGATCTCTGTGTATCAACCTGCTCATCACTAGACAGGGGCCCCACTTTGTCTTTCTCTATATGGAAATATAGAGTTGGTTTTGATTACCTGCAGTTTTATTAACTCTTAGGGCCAGTGCACAACACATGCAGTCCAGTGCGTTTTTTTTCTGCATCAAAAACACATTGAAAGTAGGTTACAGTATATGGTTTTCAATGGCATAGTTCACACCAGTGCGGGCAGTTCCAGAAAAAAAAAAGTAGAACATCCTGCATTTTTTCTGCACTGGACTGTACTGGAACGCAGTAACATACATCAAAAACGCACCGGAAAACACCAAAAATGCACTGGAACACAGATGTCCTTATTTTAGGTTAAGTAAAAAGGGGGGGGGGAGAAATACACTGAACATTCAAAAAGCGCATGCAGAAAAGCATCCAAAACGTATCTGGACTGCGCTTTTATGGTGTGAACTGGCCCTTAACCACTTGCCGACCACCCCATGTGCAGATTTACTGCGGCAGGGCGGCTCGGCTGAGCATAATCACGTAGATCTATGTGATAAGGTGCACGTGGTCTCGGCAGCGCGCGTGCATCGCTGGAGCCGAGCTCCCGCTGTGATTAGACACAGCAGGAGCCAGACCGCGGGTGGAGCGGGCTCGATCACCGTTGGCCTCCCGCGATCTTCGGGGAAACTGACAGGAGAGCCGCCTGTCTATGTAAACAAAGCAGGCAGCTCTCCTGTCAGACAGGCACATTTAACCCCTTGATGATCACCCCCAGCATTAACCGCTTCGCTGCCAGAGTCATTTATACAGTAACAGTGCATATTATTTAGCACTGATCACTGTATTGGTGTCACTGGTCCCCCAAAAAGTGTCACTTAGTGTATTGTGAGGAGGAAATTCAGGGTGGCAGATGGTAAGAATGGTTCCAGGAGGGGAAATTTGGGAGGTGATTTGGAGGAATTTGTGTTGGGAGGGGGGAACAGGACTTGTGCTAGGAGGGTGGATTTGGGAGGGTTGTGCTAGAAAAGGTAGAGGAAGGGGTTTGTGCTAGGACGGGAGTTTTTTTTTTTGGGGGGGGGGGGAGGATTTATGCTATTCGGGCTGATCGGGGGGTATTTGTGCTAGGAGGGGGAACTTTGGGAGGGAGGGATTTGTGCTATGATGGGAAAGATTGGGGGAAGGGGAATTTGTGTTGGGGGGGGGGATTTGGAGTGGGAGGGGGAGAGGAATTGTACTCAGAGAGGACATTTGAGGGTAGAAGATTTGTGCTTGGATGGGGGCATTTTTTTTGGGGGGGGGGGGGAATTCGTGTTGGGTGCATATTGGGAGAGAGGATTTCAGCTGGGGGCAAAGATGTGTGCATGCAGATTAGTGCTCGATTTTTATTGGGGGGGGGGGGGGGATTTATGCTATTTGGGCTGATTGGAGGGTATTCGTGCTAGGAGGGGAACTTTGGGAGGGAGGGATTTGTGCTATGATGGGAAAAATTGGGGAATTTGTGTTGGGAGGGGGGGGGGGGGGGGAGGAATTGTGCTCAGAGAGGACATTTGAGGGGTAGAAGGTTTGTGCTTGGATGGGGGTATTTTTTGGGGGGGATTCGTGTTGGGTGCATATTGGGAGAGAGGATTTTGGCTGGGGGGCAAAGATGCGTGCATGCAGATTAGTGCTCGATTTTTAGGGGGGGGGGATTTATGCTATTTGGGCTGATCGGGGGTATTCGTGCTAGGAATAAATGTAAAATAAATACACAAATAAATAAAAATAATCCTAAATAAATACAATAAATGAATACTATGTAACGATAAGTCAAATATTAACCCCTAACCCTTAAAAAAAAAAAAAAAGAAAAAAGATATATATATATATATTTTTTTATAAAAACTAAACACTCCAACACAAAATAAATTAATAAATCATTATTAATAATCTGAGTTTGGGTGTTTATTGGTAATTATAACAGTAATAATGAAAAAAAAATAATAATATATATAAAATATTTTATAAGGTTAGGGATTAGTTATTATTTATGTATTATTATATATTATTTATTATTTATGATGAGTTTTAGTAATTTGTGTATTTATTTTACTTTTTTTTTTTCAATATATTATTACTGTATTTTTTTGAAAACATTTTTAATTTGAGCAGAATATGTGACAAAACACGGGAATGCGCACAAAAATGCACACAAAAATGCGCAAATGGCCCATTTACATTAATTTCTATGGGAATAACAACATGGCAAAATCTGCCCAATTTGAGCTGCGGCGGAGTGATAGCCTCAGCTCTGTTTCTGTGTGCTGTGTAAGGGGGAAGGGGGGTGTGTCTCTTCCTTCCAATCACCTCTCAGAGATCTTCTCACTGAGCTCTGCAGAGTGTAACTTCAGCTCTTTGCCCCATTTTTTCTGGAAGCCCAGGCAAGTTGTATTGTATAAATTCTGGGCTTTATTAGTGCTCGATTTTTAGGGGGGGGGGGGGATTTATGCTATTTGGGCTGATCGGGGGTATTCGTGCTAGGAGGGGGAACTTTGGGAGCGAGGGATTTGTGCTATGATGGGAAAGATTGGGGAATTTGTGTTGGGGGGGGGGGATTTGGAGTGGGAGGGGGAGAGGAATTGTGCTCAGAGAGGACATTTGAGGGGTAGAAGGTTTGTGCTTGGATGGGGGTATTTTTTTGGAGGGGATTCGTGTTGGCTGCATATTGGGAGAGAGGATTTTAGCTAGGGGGCAAAGATGTGTGCATGCAGATTAGTGCTCGATTTTTATGGGGGGGGAATATTGGACACATAATGCTCATACATCTGGGGGGGGGGCGCTATTTGGCATGCTCGCCCTGGGCTCTAGATGACCTTGTCCCGGCACTGTGAGCAATTAACCCTTACAGTCTAGACACAGCCCCACACCAAGGCTTAATTTCCATGTTTCCCAGAGTTGGGCTTTGAGTACTGTAGTTCTATATCTATGCATCTGAAAAACATGCTGGAAATATTTACCAGCCTTTGTGTTGCAAGCTGGCACCCCTTATGCATTGCCTATTCTGCTTGAAAATGCTAATAAAAATGTACTGCAAAAAAATAAAAAAAATGATCAGCTCTGTCCACAAGATGGCGATAAAAGACTGCTCACCTGTTATAGGCTCGAACTACCAGGAGAACATTTTCTCGCAGGTTTCGGAGGTCCTCCTGCCGCTGGTAAATGTCCACCACATAATGAGGGATCTCAAACTGAACCCGTTCCCAGTAATGGATCTCCACAAACAACTTCAACACATTCCTGTATAAGGAGAACAATGGTTAGAGGACGATCCAGGCGACACTTAGACTCACGCCAATCTCCTGTACTCACTTATCAAAGTTCACATCAAGCATTCCGGGCTTCTCCTGGCTGCGGACCATAAGAGGGATGTCCAGGCGTTTCATGGCCTGCCTGTCCGCCAATTGAGACCATTCCGAGAAGATCTTCCTCACCAGCTCGTCCAGTTTCTGGGTCAGCTGCTGGTACTCATGAATGACCTCCTCGCCTACTCCGACACGGGGCATGAAGTGGCAGCTGGCCAGGATCTATAGGGGAAAGCCATCGGAGGTCAGAGGTCAAACGTGACACCAAGGTGTAATGTTCTGGTACCTCTGGTACCCTTATTTCCACATTTCTCTCTTAATATTGCGTCCCATCTTGCTATCCAAATGGGACGCATACACCTTTAAGGGCAATGACATCATCGCTGAGCGCCGCTATGAGCGGCTATTTCAATCGCCGGCTTTCTCTCACTCATTGCTCGTTCAAACCGCATGTTCACCGCACCTTCTCTTGCGAAGCTGGAGCTGCTGGCTATTCCCTTTGCCTGAACTGAACCGGAACCTCGCTGCCGATCCGTATCTCGCTACTGGATCACCTCTCACTACTGAACTTTGTTACTACTACCTATCTAGTGATAAGTACCCCACAGGGGATTCCTTACTAACCTGCACTTCTACTGTCATCTACTGCATATACCAGGACTATCTCTATCTAAGCTATTTCCTATCATCTGCATAGACTGTTAGCTCTTGGGACTACCATCAACTATCCTTGCACTAGGTTACTCTGTCTTGTATACTCCATCTGCTGTCCCCTACCATCTGCACTATACTTGACATTAGAACCTATCTGCTTACTACCATCACCTAAACACTCTCCTAATACTACTCCTAGGTGCTCACCATACTATAGCCTGTCTCTCACCTATATATACTATACCTCCATTAACATCAGATTGAGTGTATGTATATTGCATAAACAGGCTGTGCACAGTGATGAAGTCCTGAGAGTTGGATATGTTTGTTCAACAGAATCTCTACACGACTACTGAGTGTGACAATTATGCAGCTGCAAATCCATCCACTAACAAAAACGCATGAGCGTTACACAAGGATGATTAGTCCTATGCAGCAAACTCTACTGACTTAAAGTGGTTGTAATCCTCAGACAAATATATGAACAAAGCATATCCCTCTATGGTGTGTACTTGTCTCAATCCAGAGCACTAAGGCTGCATTCACACTTGAGCGTTGCGTCTTTGAGCAATTTCCCAGCTTTTTTTGTGGGATTTTGGCGCATTTTTATGCGCAATTTGCACCGTGTTTTTTTTACAACATTTTTGAGCTTTGGCTTTCTTTATTAGCCAATAAAGAAAACTATCATCTGTTGCATCATTTGGTGTTAGTTTTTTCAACTTTTCATAAGGTTTTATTTTTTATTTTATATTATTCATTTATTATGATTATTTTTTTTTTTTTTTTTTTAGGGTAAGGGGTTAGAGTTAAGGTTAGGCTAGGGTTAGGAGTAGGGGTTGTGGTTAGGATTAGGGTTTTTGGGGTTATTCATTTATTTTTGTTAGGGTTAGGGTGTTAATTATACTAGTAATAATAAATAATAATAAATAATAACTCGCCTCCAGGACTTTTCCAGAGCCTCTCCAATCCTATGGAACTCCTTACCCTTATCTGTCCGATTATCTCCTACTCTATTAGCTTTTATGCGATCTCTGCAAACCCTCCTTTTCAGAGAAGCCTATCCTACCAACACCTAACAAATGTACCTCCATTTTCTCCATCAACCCTTCCCCCACGGTTATTGCCTTTTGTTTCACTTGACCCTCCCTTCTAGATTGTAAGCTCTAACGAGCAGGGCCCTCTAGTTCCTCCTGTTTTGAATTGTATTGTAACTGTATTGTCTTCCCTCAAATTGTAAAGCGCTGCGCAAACTGTTGGCGCTATATAAATCCTGTATAATAATAATAATAATAATAAATAAATGTAAAATAAATACACAAATGAATAAAAAATAATCCTAAATAAATACAATAAATGAATACTATGAAATATTAAGCCCTAAGCCTTAAAAAAAAAAAAAAATATATATATATATATATATATATATATAAACTAAACACTCCAACACAAAATAAATCATTATTAATAATCTGAGTTTGGGTGTTTATTGTTAATAATAATAGTAATAATGAAAAAATAATAATAATATATTTAAAATATTTTATAAGGTTTGGGGTTAGTTATTATTTATGTATTATTATATATTATTTATGATGAGTTTTAGTAATTTGTGTATTTAGTTTACATTTTATTTTTCAATATTTTATTACTATATTTTTTTTTTTTCATTTGAGCAGAATACGTGACAAAACACGGGAATGCGCACAAAAATGCGCAAATGGCCCATTTACATTAATTTCTATGGGAATAAAAACATGGCAAAATCTGCCCAATTTGAGCTGCAAAAAAAAGCTCCAGAACTTTTTTGAGCTTCAGGCAACTTGGAGTGGAGATGTGAACCACCTCCATAGAGAATTGATTTTTTTATCCTCCAGCATTTTGGAGCTTTAAACTTCAAGCTACAAAAAGCTGATGTGTGAATGAGGCCTAAGTGTTATTTCTGTGTACTGCTTCCTTCCTCTGACACCAAGAGAAAAATGGTGACAGGGGAGGGAGCTCCAGCAGATTGACAGCCTCAGCTCTGTTTCTGTGTGCTGTGTAAAAGGGGGGGGGGGTGTCTCTTCCTTCCAATCACCTCTCAGAGATCTCCTCACTGAACTCTGCAGAGTGTAACTTCAGCTCTCTGCCCCATTTTTTCTGAAAGCTCAGGCAAGTTGTATAAATTCTGGGCTTTGAAGGGATGTAGAGAAGAAAAGGCTGTCGATAAACAGGTACAATTTATGTAGGATTGGTTTCATCTCTGTGTATATCTTGAGGCCAGTCGCTTCACTGGATATATGGAAAGGTTTACAACCATTTTATTGCCATTTCATCCCCCCTTCTGTGTTTATTACATTCATTTTGTAAATCAGTATTCATGCACATAAAACAGCCGAACACTGTATGTGATACTTTTTTATTTGCACCAACAACAGGTTAGTATCCCACAGCACAGTATGGAGAACACTGAGCGATTAACACCAGTGACTGCACCAAAGGAGCTTACACTCTAATGTCCCCCCACAGTAACACACTGTTATTATAGATTTATATAGTTCTGACATATACCACAGTGCTGTACAGAGAACACCGAGCCAGTCACATCAGTCTCTGCACTGAAAGAGCTTACATTCTAATGGTCCAATACAGTCACACACTATTATTATTATTATTATTATACACTTTTATAGCTCTGACATATACCACAGTGCTGTGCAGAGAATACAGGGCCAGTCACTTCACTCTTCACCAGTGGAGCTTACATTCTAATGTCCCAATAGAGCCCCACGCTATTATTATTATACACTTATATAGCTCTGACATATACTGCAGTGCTGTACAGAAAACACTGAGGCAGTCACATTAGTCTCTGCACCGGAAGAGCTTACACTCTAATGTCCCAATACAGTCACAAACTATTATTATACATTTATATAGCTCTGACATATACCGCAGTGCTGTACAGAGAACACTGAGGCAGTCACATTAGTCTCTGTACCAGAAGAGCTTACACTCTAATGTCCCAATACAGTAACACACTATAAATATTATACGCTTTTATAGCTCTGACATATACCACAGTGCAGTACAGAGAATACTGAGCCAGTCACATCCGTCTCTTCACCAGAGGAGCTTACATTCCAGCATCCCAATACATTCACATACTATTATTATTATTATTATTATTATAGATTTATATAGCTCTGACATATACTGCAGTGCTGTACAGAAAACACTGAGCCAGTCACATCAGTCTCTGTACCAGAGGAGCTTACACTCTAATGTCCCAATACAGTCAACTGAAATTATTATTATTATTTTAATACACTTGTATAGCTCTGACATATACCGCAGAGCTGTACAGAAACCACTGAGGCAGTCACATCAGTCTCTGCACCAGAGGAGCTTACACTTTATTGCCCTCACCACAGTAAAACACTGTTATTATACATTTATATAGCTCTAACATATACCGCAGTGCTGTACAGAGAGCACTGAGCCAGTCACATTAATCTCTGCACCAGAGGAGCTTACACTTTATTGCCCTTACCACAGTGACACTGTTATTATACATTTATATAGCTCTAACATATACTGCAGTGCTGTACAGAGAGTATTGAGCCAGTCACATTAGTCTCTGCACCAGAGGAGCTTACATTCTAATGTCCCCCCACAGGAACACACTGTTATTATACATGTATATAGCTCTGACATATACCACAGTGCTGTGCAGAGAATACAGGGCCAGTCACTTCACTCTTCACCAGTGTAGCTTACATTCTAATGTATCTCAATAGTGTCCCCACGCTATTATTATTATACACTTATATAGCTCTGACATATACCACAGTGCAGTACAGAAAACTCTGAGGCAGTCACATTAGTCTCTGCACCGGAAGAGCTTACATTCTAATGTCCCAATACAGTCACAAACTATTATTATTATTATACATTTATATAGCTCTGACATATACCGCAGTGCTGTACAGAGAACACTGAGGCAGTCACATTAGTCTCTGTACCAGAAGAGCTTACACTCTAATGTCCCAATACAGTAACACGCTATAAATATTATACGCTTTTATAGCTCTGACATATACCACAGTGCTGTGCAGAGAATACTGAGCCAGTCACATCCGTCTCTTCACCAGAGGAGCTTACATTCCAGCATCCCAATACATTCACATACTATTATTATTATTATTATTATTATTATTATTATTATAGATTTATATAGCTCTGACATATACTGCAGTGCTGTACAGAGAACACTGAGCCAGTCACATCAGTCTCTGTACCAGAGGAGCTTACACTCTAATGTCCCAATACAGTCAACTGAAATTATTATTATTATTTTAATACACTTGTATAGCTCTGACATATACCGCAGAGCTGTACAGAAATCACTGAGGCAGTCACATCAGTCTCTGCACCAGAGGAGCTTACACTTTATTGCCCTCACCACAGTCACACACTGTTATTATACATTTATATAGCTCTGACATATACCGCAGTGCTGTACAGAGAGCACTGAGCCAGTCACATTAATCTCTGCACCAGAGGAGCTTACACTTTATTGCCCTTACCACAGTCACACACTATTATTATACATTTCTATCGCTCTAACATATACCACAGTGCTGTACAGAGAGTACTGAGCCAGTCACATCAGTCTCTGTACCAGAGGAGCTTACCCTCTAATGTCCCCCCACAGGAACACACTGTTATTATACATGTATATAGCTCTGACATATACCACAGTGCTGTACACAGAACACTGAGGCAGTCACATCAATCTCTTCAACAGAGTGAACTCCAGTGTGGTTAGGGTGCATTGATGGGTACTATGGAAGCAGCATGGATTCAGCCAGCTTTTATTCATTGATTTAGCTCCGTCACACTCCGCAGTGCTCCATAATATACACTGAGGCACTCACAACAAACTCAATTTAGACAGTGTCCCTGGTGGAAGCTGAACCTGCAATCCCAGTGCTGCGAGGTCTGGCTCATCGCTAAGCCCAAAACCTGGCCCTCTCCTACCCCTCTGTCTACATTTCCTATCTTTGATGAGATTCTCCCTCCTTTCTCTTTGTTTGCTGGCTCTGATCCACGGAGTTCCTGGATTTGCATAGATCACCCGGCTCCCCGCCTGGTCTCCACAGGGCGGACAGTAAAATGAGAGAATGTAATGAGAAGGACCACCAGGAACAGCATTGTGTGCGGTACAAGCGGAGTACACACAGAACACGTCGCTGGCTGAGGACTCTGGAGAGATCTGCTGTCAATGTCAATTTCATTTTACAAAGAGCCTATGCTAATCTCACTTGCAGACGCGCGGGCCCGAGGATTCTGCTTGTGTTATTAATACTGGCAAGTCTGCCGTACATTCTCTGGAAGCATTGTATATGCCAAACAGCATGGGGGCTGCTGTGTTTTATATGTGATATGGTCATGTCTACAGAACTCCCATCTCATCTCCATGTTTGGCTTGGTGGTTAAAGTATGTCAGCAAAATTAAAAGAAAAGAAATAAAAACTCTTCAGTACATCTCTCCAATACATGCACATTTCCCCAAGTTCTATTCCTAGCTATCAAAAACCCAGAGAACTCGAAGCTGACAACACAGCACTGAAATCCCAAGCAGTGTTGTCAGAAGTGGCGGCTGGTGCTAAATGGGGCCGTTGGGGCGGCAGACGGACCACACCATACCCCCCCCCCCGGACCACACCAGCTCGCACACCATACCATCCTACCCCGTCACCGCCTCACTCACCGTGGACTAACGTGGAGGGCAGGAAGCGGCGGCTTCCCCTGCGTCTCCTCCCTCCTCCTCGGCCAATGGCATGGCCTCTCCTTTCGGCCAATCGGGAAACGGGTCTCAGGACCCGCTTCCTGATTGGCTGGGAGGAGAATCGGTGTGATAATAGCGAATATTCATTCGCTATTGTCACACAACTCTAATAGGCTTCAAAAAAGGGTGGGCTCGGGGTGCAGAGCACTACGCCCTGAGCCCACCCTTTTTTGAAGCCTATTAGAGCCTCTGGCTCTAATCACGCGCTTCAAAAAAAAAAAAAACCCCATTGGAATCCATGAGTCCGGCGCCCATCAAGTAGATTAGGGGGCCAGATGCATGGATGGGGGGGCGGCGCCCCTGCGCCCCCCAATGGACGGGCAGCCACTGGTTGTCAGCCCTGATTGCAGAACTACAAAATTCCAGCTATTCCTCGTTCCTCTCTGTCACTCCTCAAATGCATACAATGATTTTTTTTCCCAGCATAACCATGCTGCTGCAAACGAAGAGCCTAGGAAATTAGAGTGTACATTTTTGTTTATTAAAAATCTTACAATCATACAACATAATAAAAACATATTTACATATATACAAAATCTAAAAATGATATATAAACAAACAAAAAGGAGCTTACTTTAGCATAAAAAAAAACTAGCTTTTTTGCCAGAAAATAAACAGAACTAAATATACAAACCAAGATATATGTTATTATTATTATAATGCACAACAAAGCCCTAACCTCCACCTTAACATACCCTCTAGGGCAGGGTTTCTCAACCTTTTTTTCATCAAGGCACCCTTTAAAATTATGGACAGTCTCGAGGCACCCTTCAGAATTATGGACAGTCTCGAGGCACCCTTCAAAATTATGGACAGTCTCGAGGCACCCTCCAAAATTATGGACAGTCTTGAGGCACCCTCCAAAATTATGGACAGTCTTGAGGCACCCTCCAAAATTATGGACAGTCTTGAGGCACCCTTGACAATTATGGACAGTCTTGAGGCACCCTCCAAAATTATGGACAGTCTCAAGGCATCCTTCAAAATTATGGACAGTCTCAAGGCACCCTCCAAAATTATGGACAGTCTCGAGGCACCCTTGACAATTATGGACAGTCTCGAGGCACCCTCCAAAATTATGGACAGTCTTGAGGCACCCTCCAAAATTATGGACAGTCTTGAGGCACCCTCCAAAATTATGGACAGTCTTGAGGCACCCTCCAAAATTATGGACAGTCTCGAGGCACCCTTGACATTTATGGACAGTCTTGAGGCACCCTCCAAAATTATGGACAGTCTCAAGGCACCCTTCAAAATTATGGACAGTCTCAAGGCACCCTCCAAAATTATGGACAGTCTCAAGGCACCCTTTAAAATTATGGACAGTCTCAAGGCACCCTTCAAAATTATGGACAGTCTCAAGGCACCCTCCAAAATTATGGACAGTCTCAAGTCACCCTTTAAAATTATGGACATTCTCGAGGCACCCTTCAAAATTATGGACAGTCTCAAGGCACCCTCCAAAATTATGGACAGTCTCGAGGCACCCTTTAACCACTTACCCACCAGGCCTATTTTTTGACACTTGGTGTTTGCAAGCTAAAATCTGTTTTTTTTTTTGCTAGAAAACTACTTAGAACCCCCAAACATTATACATATATTTTTTTTTCAGAGACCCTATAGAATAAAATGGAGATCGTGCAATATTTTTTATCACACCGTATTTGCGCAGCGGTCTTCCAAACGCAATTTTTTTTGGAAAAAATTCACTTTTTTAATTAAAAAATAAGAAAACAGTGAAGTTAGCCCAATTTGTTTCCATAATGTGAAAGATAATGTTACGCCGAGTAAATAGATACCCAACATGGCATGCTTAAAAATTGCGCACGCTCGCGGAATGGCGACAACCTTTGGTGCTTAAAAATGGCCATAGGCGACATTTTAAAAATTTCTATAGGTTACCAGCTTAGAGTTACAGAGAAGGTCTAAAGCTCAAAGTATTACTCCCGCTCTAACGATCACGGCGATACCTCACGTGTTTGGTTTGAACACCGTTATTATATAGGTGGGCGGAGCTTGCATATGCGTTCGCTTCTGCGTGCGAGCTAACAGGGACAGGGTGCTTTAATTTTTTTTTTTCCCTATTTATTTTATTTATGATTTTTGATTTTTACACAGTTTTAAAAAAAATAAAAAATGTGATCATTTCTATTCCTATTACAGTACAAGGAATGTAAATGGTCCTTGTAATAGAAATAGCCATGACAGGACCTCTTTATTGTGAGATCTGGGGTCAAAAAGTCCTCAGATCTCACAAGGACACTAAAAAAGAAGAAGAAAAAAAAAAAAGGGTTTAAAAAAAAAAAAATCGGCTCTTTAAGCCGGTTGGTAGGCAACGATGTTTGACGTCGCTCCGGTCCTCCAAGACCATAGAGTTGAGTGAGGGCCATCTTGCCCTCACTCGACTTCCTGTCTGTGTGGTTATGGCAGCTATCTGCTGCCATAACCCCGGTATTTAGCATCAAAGTACCGACGTACAACTGCGTCGGGGGGTTGGTAAGTGGTTACAATTATAAACCGTCTTGAGGCACCCCATCCTAAAATGTAAACACTATTCTATTAGTTTTACATAATGCAGCAACATCCACAGATGTAGGAGACCCAATGTTAGAGATGAAAACAGTACTGACTAGTATTCCAATGTTTCTCTTCTTCCTCAGTTTTTCTCCATCACTCAGCTAATGTGACCCCAAAGCTTAAGGGGGAAGGTGGGGATAGTCAAACAAGGATGCTATACAGACTACTGACATCCTCCTAATCAACTGATGAGGCCATTGGTTGTTAGGAGATTGGCAGCTAGAAGGTCCTAATGGTGCACAATGAAAACCTGTGGCTATGTGTAGCTCAAAAGCAGGCTTCATCCACGCGCCACCTTGAATACAATTCTTCGGGCAATTTTTAAGCATTTTGCTGAGGCACCCCTAAAGAATCCTCAATGCACCCCAGGGGGCCTGGGCACTCTGGTTGATAAAGGCTGATCTAGGGGACGTGAAAGGACAGAAAGTAAAGCCGCACACCCAGAGACTGACAGACAGCAGCTACCAAGACTTGACATTCCTCCACGCCTTTGCCCAGGCTCCCGGCCATCACCTGTCCTTCTCAAGACCCCGAATCTTCCAAACCTCACCCAGAATGTTGTGCACCTCCTTCTTGACAGAAAGGACTTTTTTCAGAGTGGAAACCTGACATTGTTCATTCCATGGGAAATAACGGGCTACTAAGCAGAAAAAGTGTCTCAGAATCAAAATCCTGATGTGTCTCAAACAACCCGTACGACCGCTCCCCATAACTCAAGCGCAAAAGGAAAGAAGTACCCAGAGCCCCACCCACCTGCTTATGGACTTCTAGATTGAATGGGCACTGAAGAAATGATACATCAACTCCTCCACACTGCCATACTCCACTCTTGGACAACCACGGTTCTCCGCAGAGTTATGCTTCAAGTTGTCCTTCACATAGAGTCTGCCAGGGAACAAAAGTCAGGCCAAATCCCAAAACTTCAAAGGAATTCTCTCCAGATTAATCAAACGTAGACCCTTCCTCATAACAGGGCCTGGGCAATTCCTCAAGGCCAGTGCCTCGTTAAAGGCAGATTCAACAACCCTCCTCTCCAGGGCCTTCCTAGGAAGAGACTTAATTTCTCTATCGCTCATTGACAGACGTAGTCTTCTTGATTCTCAAGAGCTGGGTTATGTTGTCTCCGCAGGAGTAGGACTAGGCAGAAAGACAAAACGTTCTGGCTCCACCTTAGGGGCAGTCCCTGAGGGTATATCCTCCCTCTCTCTGCTACAGGGAATCAGTTCTGTCCCTTCCAATATCCGACTATCCCCGGATCGTTTAGAAGATCTGCGGAGAGCAGTCACAGGTTTACTACAACAAGGAGTGGTAGTCCACGTTCCTTGGACAGAACGTTTTCAGGGGTTTTATTCAAACCTATTTACAATACCCAGGAAAGAGGGCAAAGTGCGTCCAATTCTGGACTTAAGGGCACTCAATTCCTTTCTCAACATAAGGAAATTCTAGATGGTATCCATTCGCACAGTAGCAGCCTTCCTGCATCCAGGGGATGTCCTAGCGTCCATAGACATCTAGGACGCCTATCTTCACATTCCCATTTTCGCAGGACATCAGCGGTTTCTACGCTTTTCCGTAGAAGACAACCACTATCAGTTTGTGGCGTTACCTTTCGGTCTCGCCACGGCTCCTCGGGTCTTCACGAAGGTGTTGGCCCCAATATTGGCACTACTGCGCCAAAGAGGCATATCGATTCTTGGTTACCTAGACGATCTTCTGCTACATGCAGAGTCTTCTCAGACCTTGCTACAAAACATAGAAATTACTATAATTTCTTTACAGGAATTCGGGTGGCTGGTGAACCAGCAAAAGTCATTTCTGGTTCCCACCCAGAGGCTCGAATATCTGGGTCTAATTCTAGACACAGTCAGGACAAGAGTTTTTCTTCCGGTAGGGAAACTCCGGAAGATTCAATTAGCAGTCCAGTTGTTACTATCCAACAGCTGGTCTTCTCTTCAAACTTGCATGAGGGTTCTGGGGTTGATGGTGGCTTCCTTCGAAGCAGTCCCATTTGCCCAGTCCCATACCCGAATTCTTCAGCAAGAGATTCTTCTCAGATGGAATCGGAATCCGGAATCCCTGGACAATCAGATCCGATTGAGCAAACAGACCAGAGAGTCTCTGGTCTGGTGGCTTCGGTCTCCGATGCTCAGCCAGGGAAAGTCATTTCTGCCAATATATTGGACGATAGTGACCACGGATGCCAGTCTATCCGGATGGGGAGGAATTCTCGGTCAGTTATCTGTCCAGGGACTTTGGTCCCTGGAAGAATCCAGGTGGCCGATAAATGTATTGGAACTGAGAGCGATCAGACTTTGTCTGATTCACTGGACCGAGCAGCTCCAGGGCAGCCCGGTTCGGATCCAGTTGGACAACGCCACGGCCGTGGCTTATGTCAATCACCAGGGGGGCACCAAGAGTGTCCGAGCGGCCAAAGAAGTGGCTTGCATTCTTCGCTGGGCGGAACGATTTGTTCCAGCTATCTCTGCGGTGTTCATTCCGGGGGTGGAAAATTGGCAGGCAGATTATCTCAGCCGTCAGACTCCGGATCAGGGGGAATGGTCCCTCCATCCAGAAGTTTTCCACCAGTTGTGCCTACGTTGGGGCACCCCGTATGTGGATCTGTTGGCATCACGATTCAACAGAAAAGTACAGAGATTCGTGGCTCGCTCCCACGATCCTCTAGCAGAGACCGCAGACGCACTGGTCACCCCGTGGGGGCAATACCAGCTAATGTATGCCTTCCCTCCTCTTGGGTTACTGCCAAGACCTTCTTCGCAGGATAGAGGAGGAAGGAATTCCAGTAATCCTGGCAGCTCCGGACTGGCCTCGTCGAGCTTGATACGCCGACTTGGTCAGACTGGTGGCGGACGTCCCGTGGAGACTTCCTCTCAGGGAGGATCTACTGTCTCAGGGACCGATCTTCCATCCTGCTTTACGATCGCTGGTTTTAAACGGCCTGGTTATTGAGACCCAGGTGCTGAAGGACAAGGGATTGTCAGCTTCAGTTATTCCTACTCTAGTTAAAACAAGGAAAGCGACTTCCAGAAAGATTATCATCGTACATGGAAGTCTTATATTGTGTGGTGTGAATCCCTTGGGTTCCATCTACATCTTTATTCGGTAGCCCGAATATTGGCTTTTCTGCAACAGGGAGTTGAGCAGAAGCTGGCCTTGAGTGTTATCAAGGGTCTGGTTTCAGCATTTGCTATCTTCTTTCAGAAGCCTTTGTCTACTCATTCCTTGGTGCGGAATTTCATCCAGGGGGTGCGACACCTGGCTCCGCCAGTGCACGCGCCGTTACCATCCTGGGATCTTAATTTGGTGCTTTCGGTTCTTCAGACACCTCCCTTTGAAAATATCAGGGAGATTCCCTTGCTTACTTTATCCCAGAAGGTGGTCTTCTTGGTGGCTATCACTTCTGCACGCAGGGTGTCAGAACTGGCTGCATTATCCTGTTGTTCCCCAGATCTGGTGGTTCATAGGGATAAGGTTGTTCTTCATCCGAATCCATCCTTCCTTCCTAAGGTGGTTTCAAAGTTTCATTGAATGAGGACAGTGTATTGTCCTTCCTATGTCCTTAGCCCAATCATCCTCGAGAATTGCGTTGCATTCCTTGGATGTAGTTCGGGCGATCAGGATATATTTGAATACTACGGATTCAATTTGTAAGACGGATTCACTGTTTGTGATCACGGATGGCCCTAAGAAGGGGTTGCCTGTTCTGCTGCGACCATCTTTAGATGGATCAGACAGACGGTGGTATAGGCTTATTTTATCTAAGGGTCGGGATCCCCCGTTCCCTTTTAAGGCGCATTCTACTCGGGCGCTTAGAGTTTCCTGGACCTTCCGCCATCAGGCGTCAGTGGTTCAGGTTTTTTCTAGGCGACTGTTTAGTCGTCGGTTCATACCTTTACAATATTGTATAAGGTTCATGTGATGGCATCGTCAGATGCCTCTTCTGGCCGCAAGGTTCCTGCAGGCCACTGTTTGAGGAGACTGTTGGTCTACCTCGAGGATTTGTGGGGTAGGTCTCATCTGTTTACTCGATGAGTCCTTTGATACTTCTGGTTGGCTCCGGTTGGGCCTTCTAGATTGGATTTTGATTTCTGTCAATCCCACCCCTCATTTGTGGCACTGCTTCTGGATGTCCCAGCTCTTGAGAATCAAGAAGACTACGTCTGTCAATGAGCGATAGAGAAAAATGGATTTTTGTAAGATCTTACCGTAAAATCCTTTTCTCTTAAGCTCATTGACAGACGTAGTACCCGCCCCTCTATCATTGAGTTGGGTTGGGTTAAATTCTCTGTTACTGCTTTAGAACAGAACTGATTCCCTGTAGCAGAGAGAGGGAGGATATACCCTCAGGGACTGCCCCTAAGGTGGAGCCAGAACGTTTTGTCTTTCTGCCTAGTCCTACTCCTGCGGAGACAACATAACCCAGCTCTTGAGAATCAAGAAGACTACGTCTGTCAATGAGCTTAAGAGAAAAGGATTTTACGGTAAGATCTTACAAAAATCCATTTTTCCTCTGCCGTCACTCGTCACTGCCGAAGAATTTTCAGGCATGGGGCAATGTAAGCCGGGAGCTTACCATGTCGGACCCTCAGACTTTTCACTGGCCCACCATTCTCCCAGCTTCACAGAAAAGGCCTAAACCAGGACTGAAAAATACCAACCCACCCAGGCGGTTCCTCTGCCAGCATGTTACCAAAATTATGTTTCAAAAACATCAGAGAAAAAAATACCACTGGGTTGACCATACCTAGGCCACCCATCCACCTGGGAAGGTAGGTTACAGACCTCTTAAAGAGGTTCAGTTTGTTCCTCCATAACAGCTGGAAGAAACAGCTGTAGATCTTTGCATAGTGAGACACTGGCAAAACACAGACAAAGCTGACATACAGAAATACCGAGAACAGGTATGTTTTAATCAGGTCAATCCTTTCCCTGTAAGAGAGTTTCCATTCCTTCCAGCTGGCAACCCTGGCATCAGCATCTTGTAGCCTGCTTTCCCAATTTGCAAGGCCGTTATTGCAGGGACCAAATTTGATGGCTAAAACTTTAATCTCCTGCCGGGGCTCTGGGAAGGTGTCCAGAAGCTCGAAGCTATCGCCTTCCTCTCCCATCCAGAAAACTTCACTCTTATCCTGACTGATTACATATAGTTTGTGAGGTTGAAAAAAGACATCAGTCCATCCAGTTCAACCTATGATGATCTTTGAGCTGGATGCCTCAGCATACTGCTCCATCACTGAGACCACCTCCTCGGCCTCCTCTGTCCCAGAGATAAAAACAGACACATCATCAGCATAGGCCACAACCCTCAAAGGGGGCTCACGAGGAATGCCTAAAGGCACTCCGCAGAACGGTCCACTCTCTAACCTCCTGATGAAGGGTTTGATTGTGAACGCATATAGCAGAGGACTCGAAAGACACCCCTGAAGCACACCCGAGCCAACCCCAAAGGGCCGTCCAATCCAACCATTCACAAGCATGAAGCTTTCAGTCCCTCTGTACAAAGTCTTCAGCCAATCGATAAAGCCCCCCTCCAGGCCATAATTGCCAAGAAGCATTCATAGATACTCATGATTGACCCGATCAAAAGCCTTTTCTTGATCCAATGCCAGCAGGTACGTTCCCCAACCTGAGCCCTGCACCGTTCCAGGGCCTCCTGGACAACTGACACCACTGAAAAAGTGCTTCTGCTATGAACGGAACAGTGCTGGTGGTGAGAAAGTAGATTACCCGCTACAGATGATGAACGCCAGAAAATGATTTTTTCCAGTATCGTTCTATCAACATTAAGAAGGCTAATGGGCCGCCAGTTCTCAATTCTTGAAGAATCTTTACCTTTTGATGGAAGAATCACCGCAGATTGTCCCATGGAGAGAGAGAGTAAACCCTCTCTCAGATAGCCATTAAAAACCTCCACCAAATACAGGGCCAGAGTAACCTTAAAGTGCTTACAAAACTCGGCTATCAGTCCATCTGGCCTTGGCGACTTCTTAATGTCAAGCTTATCAATAGCCATAACCATCTCTGCAGTGATGTCCCCTGACAAACTCAACAAAGAACTGCCATTTCCCAGTCCTGGAATAGAATCCAGAAAACCTGACATGCCTGCCCGATCAAGGTCCCTGCTGCCCAGGAGGTCAGCATAATATGACCTGGCAGTTTCCATGATCCTCGACTTGGAATTGTTTAACCAGTTCCGGACCGCCCACTGCAAATATACTGTGGCAGGCAGCCCCTTCTGCGCAAAGCAACGTGGGGGTACATCGGCCGCGCGCCTGGTGCTGGGGGCGAGCTGCTGGCGGCACGCAGCCACCCCCACTAGGCAGCAGGGATGACAAAGCATGGGGCTGTTGTTTTTTTGGGAATGTTATGTAGCACTACCCCCTAGAGGACTGCTGGATATTACACTTTAGGGATTCCCCTGGGTTACCCGTAGCAACTGTTTGCAGAAACGTAACACTTTAAGTTCTTGGCTCAGTCAAAGATCAGTCCAGGGGTTGTTGTTTTGGTGGTTTTATTTAAATTGGGATGGGAGAAGGGATGAGTGGGATACTCCAACTGTTAACTATTCACAATGCTGGGGACTTCTGACTTGAGGATGCTACAAGGCCGCTACTTCATCCTGCCACTTGAATGTAGATGAGGTAAGTGTTCCCATAGTATTTCTCTTCAGGGTACTCCCCTAGTACCCCCTTTCTCTCTGTGCTAGCTGACACCCGTCCACTGACTCTACACTCCGGAGTGGTCCCCTTTCTGGGCAGACCCCTGGGCAAGTTCCTCTGTACATTTTTTTCCAGATTCTCCAATGCCCCAACTCCTATAGTCAGCTCTCCTGGACCTCTGGGTTAAGCCTCGCACCACCGGTACACCAGGCCGACTGCCTGTGACCACCACCAACTGCTGCAGAAGAGGAGGCAGCCACCACCCTCCTTTTGGGACCTGGCTTCCCATCCAAAGACCTTTACCTGATGTGCCCATGGCTTTTTATACCCTGTCCCATAATGGTCAGGTTTCCTCCAGCATCCAACGTGCCTCCCCACTGTATCTGCTGGGGACACTCCCTGAGACCAGATGAATCACACACTGGGCACACTGAGTAGACCCAACTATAAATCCTGCTCCCTGATAAGCAGAGTGCACAAATATTTTGCCTGCTGCTCTTCTGGTAAGCAGAGAGAGACAAAACTACACTCTCATTCCTAGCACCTGACTTGGAGGGTGCTACATCCACCCCCATCAAAGGAGCCATGTCCCCACTGGCTCTGGAGCAGCCGCCCCCTACAAAATTTCCTACCAAAAATTTCAACGGAGTATCCCACTAACCTGGAAAAGGGGGAGAGGGAAAAGAACGAATTTACAATCAATAAATTATGTGAAAATATATATATATATCTCTGTACAAAATATAATACACATCAGGTGCATTAATGTAATGCACCCCCCACCAAACAAAACTCTGTTAGGTGGGTAAATATGGCATCCTATCTAACTAGCTACAACATTGCTTCCCATTTAACCTGCAAAGGAAAAACAAATTAGACACTTCCGCAAATTACACATTTGATCAATCACATTTCTATCTTAAGATAGTGAGAAGACCCTATCCCCAGAGGCCATCTTCTCACCCAACATCCCAGAATATGGAATCTGGTAGATGACCCTTCCTGTAGTCTTGACCCGGCGTTCAGTTTCACTCCTCCAAGGTGATGGCCAAACCCAATCGACTAACTATCTACCACTAGTCATGGCCACATGGTCACAAAGACATGTGGAGTCCATTAGACTAGTGCTCACAGTGTCCCTCACATCTGCAGCACTGAGGCAACATGTCTTCTTCACACAGGATTTTTGTTTTCTGGAGCCTGAGCAATCTTTTCTGACCTGTGGGGATCAACAGTCTCTTCAGGGGCCCCTTGCACTAGGGTACCCCCCACCAAAGAGACTTCAGTCTATCAACCTCCTTCTGGGTAGCAACCCAACAAAGTTCCATTTCTGGCCCGTTGGCCCAGTAGGATCTCCACAAGGCATATTTATGAAAGAGTCTCTTTGCAAAGATTATAGGAAAGAAATCCGCGCTAAGGATATCCAAGGAATAGAAATAAATAAATAGATTTGAATAGGCTGCGGCCCACCCTAAACTACAGTCAAAAGACTGTATAAAATATTGGGTTGGGGATGGATTATTATTAGCCATTTGGACTTTATTCCAACCAGCTATCTAGCTGTCATAGGCTGTGCACTTTATAGCACTATTTGTTGTGATATTCACTTGGTTATTCGTTTCAATATCGTACCTCATCACTATTTTATTTTTAGTGTAACTAATTATTTTGTGTCACCAGCACTTAATACTTTATTATTGTATTCATCTATTTATTTACTTAATTTATTCACCCACATATTTATATCCCACCTGTGATACGCACTTTTTCACATTTACACAGGTCTCCATCACTGTATTTATTTAGTTAATTTATCTATTTACTTGCAGTTTTTGTATTTCACATGCACTTTGCACTTTATCATTGGCTATTCACTTAGAGTGTTTTTATTACATGTAGATTGTATATTTATCTATTTTTAGTGTATATTGTATTTATTAATTTATATACACATTTGTAGTGCACATTTTACACCACTTGCATTTTACTATTTATCGATACCCACCATATAGGCAGCGCCAATTACCCATCCCCCACCCAATCTTTGCAAAGATTCCTCCTCTTCAGCCCGATGGCCCAAATTACTCCACGGAGTGTCCTTTCAACTTGATGTGATGGCCCAAAGGATCTCTTTAGTCAGTGTTTCTGACTAAAGAGGTCTCTTCTCTTTTGAAAGTTGGAGGGTCGGCCCTCTTTAGTAGAACTACTTAGTTGTGGTGACTGTAGATTTCCCAACCCTCTCTTGCAAGGATAGAAGGTGAAAGGGATATTGGGAATAGGGCTTGGGTCCTAGCTACAAGATAAACTGGAACAGAGGGGTTGATTTACTAAAGCCAAACAGAATGTGCACTTTGCAAAGTGCAATTGCTCCAGAGCTTAGTAAATGAGGTAAAGCTTCACTTTGCAAAGAATACCCATGCAAGAATTAAGAAAAAAAAACAAAAAAAACATTTTTGCTTGTACATGATTGAAAGATGGAAGTCAGAAGAGCGTCTGCTCAGTTACTGAACTGTTCTTGTAGAGTGCAGCTGCACTTTGCAAAGTGCACAGTCTATTTGCCTTTAGTAAATTAACCCCATAGTGTAAACTTCTCCGGGAAGAGACTGATAGCAGCTCTTGAGATACACTGGACTCACCTGCATTGGCCGATCAATGCGACGTCTTAAAGCCCGCACCCAGTGTGCCTGACCAGCCGAGCGACACATGTGAGATGGCACTGTAGGAATTTTTCTGCCTAGTTCTTTGTTGACAAGATCCAGCTCATTCTTGAACATTTCATACACTTGTACCGTCTTCTTGTCAAATGTACGTTTTATGGCCTGGAGGACAAGGAACATAAGGTTACACAAGGTTACAGCATGTTTTGAGGTTTACTTCACCTATAACAGAAATATTACTTCTGAATTGGCTGTATAATAAAGTAAATAAATAAAATAGACACCAATCAATACAGTAATGCAATCATTTTAAAAAAAATAAATAAATAAAAAATTTTCATGCAACTAGGCTAAAGCTGGACATACAATAAAATTTTCTTTAGCTTTTTTCCTTTAGATCTACCAAAACCATATAATATGAGGTCAAACCTAAACACTTTCAATTTGTATGCAATCAGGCAGGTCCTTGCACTATAGAGTTGAAGGCTCTGATGAAGGGAGCTTGACTCCCGAAACACGTTAGCGGTCCTATCTACAGGGACATGTTCCATTCCATGTGTGGTGGATTCTTATAATGCGAATTTATTCTTTTGGTTTGTGAGTATGTTTTTGGCATTTTATTAAAAAAATCTTTATGGTGACCAAGGGTAATGCACTAGGGCAGGGATCCTCAATCTATGGCCCTCCAGCTGTTGCGGAACTACACGTCCCATGAGGCATTGTAAAACTCTGACATTCACAGACATGACTAGGCATGATGGAAATTGTAGTTCCTGAACAGCTGGAGGGCCATAGTTTGAAGACCCCTGCACTAGGGGTTTGCACCTCCTTTTTTCTTTTCTTTCATAGTTGAAGGTAAATCTAAAGGAAATTGAACAACAAAAGTTGTATAGTGTGTATCCAACTTTAGTAGCTGAATTTGACTTGGCATCAGTCTTAATGTAGTCCCTGTACAGCAGCAGTCAGACTGGGAGATGGGCGAAGGCCGCACCAGCAGCCAATCAGGTGTTCTGAACACATGTGTTGACAAGGAACATGCTGTCAGTAGGAGTAGGAAAGAGGGAAATAAAAAAAAAAATGAGTGCTGGGTGCTCATCTTAAGAGTCCATCATAATTTATTACTGGTAATATTGAGACAACAGGAAGAAAAAAACAACGTGTTTCAGGGGCTAAACAATCCCACTTCATCAGGACTTGGATAAAAAATTTAAAATATTTCAATAGGACTATAAACATATACTTCCGCCGGAAGTCGTACACTCCAGCTGATTGAGCCGCTTGTGTCGTTCCTATATAAGGAGCGTGATGCCACACACTAGCCACGCCCCTAAGGTTGTCATCGCTGACGAAACGCATTGGGGGGACTGGGACGTGGGACATCATCACGCTTTGGGACGCAGCGGCCATCTTTGTGGTTGATAACTAAGCGCTTGTGATACTCTGCTTTAATGTGAGTGTATATTATCTCCTTTATCATTAAAATTGATATTCTTTGAACGTACAACCCTATGAGCATCTCCTTTGTTTCTGGGGCCTTAGACATCTCTGGATGCCTAAGTATATGAAGACATTGCTATTGAGTATCGTTCCAAGTCAAAGAGATTGGCTGAGTCCATTTTGGGATGATTTATGCTCTATCAGAATCAGCTGAAGGGTAAGAGACAGTGTGGTTGGTGTCTGGTGGTGGCTTTCATCTATTCTTCTGCCTGATCAACCTATTCCCCCACAATCTGCATACAAGTGCTATATATGGACTGTTCTGATTAGCTTTAGCGCTACACCCTTTTTTGTTTTAGGACTATACATACAGTATAGAGGTTCCTTTACGCTATAGGTTCATCTAAGACCCAATAAAGGTGGGTTTGGGTCCCCAAAAACGTGTTGGATACTTTTATCTCCCTGTTGTCTCAATTTTACCAATAATGTTAACAGGCTCTTAAGACGAACAGCTGGCGCTCTTTTTTTGGCAATTTCTCTTGAATTTCGAGGTGAAGACAAATGCCTGTTTTTGGGTGGCCCCACTGTGTGGTAGAGGTGCTGAGGTTGTCATCAAGCCCAACCAATGCAACCCTAAATAACAGATAAAGGATCCGTGTCCAGAAAGGTCAGTGGTGGCTTGCCACAGTGCTACTGTTCCTACACTGCCCAATCGCAGGCTGCCAAACAAGCTGCTGTTAAGGCCTGTGCTTGTAGTTAACATTGGAAAAATCCTGATGAAGGTGGGCACTTGGACCGCCGAAACGCGTTGGCTACTTCATTGGTTTGTACCCTTGACTTTTAATGGAATAAAGCTGTATCTGGACCTCTTAGCAGTAGTGTGGTGTTTTATTTTCAATTCTCATTACAAGTACAGGCTAGAGGTAGGGAAGTGATGAAGCTGTATTAACTAACTGCAGTGGAAAAAAGTGAGGTCACAAAATGTGGCTCTTTGGTCAAGCAGGGTTTTGTGAAATCAGGACTGGATGGACAGGGATACAAATCCTTTGGCAGGTAAAACCGTTTTTATAAAGAAACTGGAAACGTGAGCTGCTTGCCTGCAGTTAACTTTTAACCACTTGTGGACTGCTCGTCCGCAATGTACTGTGGACGGGTTCCCCCGTGCAAGAAAAGTGACGTATATATATATATATATATATATATATACATTGCTGCCTGCTTCCAGGTTTAGGGTGGGCACATGTGCGCCCCCCACTAACACTAGCTGTGATTGTACACAGAGGGAGTCTGTCAGCAAGTCCCAGCCAATGATTTACAGCCAGGACCTGCTGATTAGCTGTGTGCAATAACAGCCCAGAGTTCTGTGTCGACAATCAACACAGAGCTCTGTACAGCAGCAAAGCAGGCATAAGAAAGAGAGAGAGATGTTAGTAAAAGCAGCACACTTTACACACATTACACATAGTTAGGCACACATTTAACCCCTTGATCACCCCTGATGTTAACCTCTTCCCAGCCAGAGTCATTAGTACAGTGACAGTGTATAATATTAGCACTAATCACTGTATTAGTGTCACTGGTGATGTCAGTGGCAGTTAGTCAGTTCCCCCCAGCATTAGTTAAGTGTTGATTTGCTAAAGGCAAATAGACTGCAGTTGCACTCCGCAATTTCAGTTGTTCCAGAGCTTAGTAAATAAGCAGACACTCTGCTGACTTCCATCATCCAATCATGTGCAAGCAACAATGCTGTTTTTTATTTTCCTTGCATGCGATTGGGTGTTCTTTCCAAAGCGGAGCTTTACCTCATTTACTAAATCCTGGAGGAACTGCACTTTCAGAGTGCAATTGCACTTTGCAAAGCGCACAGCCTATTTGGCTTTAGTAAATCAACCCCTAAGTGGGGTACACACTATAAGAAAATGGGGCAAACGATCGTCCGATTTTCCTCGTTGTTTCACAGCAAATCGGAACCGATGAACGGAAATTCGTACGAAAATTATTGTACGACAAAGGTTTTTTTTTTTTTTTTGTTTATTGTTTCTGATCATGCGCAGTTTTTCTTTTCTGATTTTTCTTGTACACAAATCGTACAAAAATGGTACACATTAAACGAAAATCGTTTGTTTTTTTCCGTATGAGAAACATTTTGGAGTGTGTCCCTTCGAGAATTTTCGTACGAAAATTCAGAATCGGCTGTCGAAAGTTGTGTACACACTATACGAAAATCGTACGAAAATTCTTTGGACGAAAATGTTCGGCCGATTTTCTTATAGTGTGTATGAGCGTTTAGTGTCAGATTGGCTGCCGCACTATCGCAGTCCCGTTATAAGTCACCGATCACCGCCATTGGTAGTGTAAAAAAAATTCCAATATATACACCATAGTTTGTAGACACTATAACTTACACATAAACCAATCAATATACACTTATTGGGATTTTTTTTTACCAAAGACATGTAGTGGAATACATTTTGGCCTAGATTTATGAGGAAATTACATTTTTTTTTATTGGATGTGTTTTATAGCAGAAACTAATATATATTTTTTTTTTTTTCAAAATTAATCGGTCTCTTTATGTTTTTATCACAAAAAATAAAAAAATGCAGTGGTGATCAATTACCACCGAAAGAAAGCTCTATTTGTAAAAAATTATATAAATGTACGTATCGGCTCTCGGGTTTTGCGGCCGCCGCCATCCAGAGTAAGGGAACCCGGCAGTGCGTATTCGCAAAGCGCGCTGCGCTTTGTAATTGGCCCCACTGTGGAGAAAAAAAGAACAGGTACCCGTTCCCCCCTCCCCCCTGAAAGGTGCCAAATGGGGCACCAGAGGGGAGGAGGAAGCAGATCAGCGGAGTTCCACTTTTGAGTGGAACTCCGCTTTAACTGGTTGCTGACCGCCGCAAGTACATATACTGCGGCAGTCAGCCCCGGCCAGGCAAAGTGACGTATATATACGTCACTAGCCTGTCAGTTGCTTGTGAGCCAATAGCGGGCGAGCGGAGGCGCGCGCCCGCCCCGGCTCGTTCCCTGGGAAGTTCGTGCGTGTGACCGGCGGACCCGATGTCCGCCGGTCACTCGCGATCATCCTCCGTGAAGGGAGAAAGGCAGGCGGCTGATGTAAACAAGCCACCTGTCATTCTCCCCTGTGTAGGAATAGTGATCATACGGTTCTACTATGTAGGACCGTTGATCACTGTTCCTACACTAGTAGCCATGTCCAATCACAGTAAGAAGCACGCCCCTAGGGACACACTTAACCCCTCCTTCCCCAATAAAGTTAACCCCTTCCCTGCCAGTGTCATTTTGCAGTAACAGTGCATATGTATAGCACTGATTACTGCAGTAATGTCACTGGTAACCCCAAAAGTGTCAAAAATGTCAAAAACCACCTCTTGTGGAATTCTCTACCACAAGAGGTGGTTTCTGCGGGTAGTATGGTGGCTTTCAAAAGACTATTAGACGTACATCTCAAGGATCAGAACATTCAAGGGTATGAGAGATGATTACAGCCGCACACACCTACACAGGTTGAACTAGATGGACTGTTGTCTTTATTTAACCTCACCTACTATGTAACTATGTAACTATGTAAGGGTCCGATCTGTCCGCCGCAATGTCGCAGTATCGCAAAAAAAATCGCAGATCGCCGCCATTATGCGTTAAAAAAAAAAACACCAAAAATGACAGAAATCTTTACCTTAGTTAGTAAACGCAATAACTTTTGCGCAAACCAATCAAAATACGCTTTTGCGATTTTTTTTACCAAACATATGTAGCAGAAAACAAATTGGCCAAAAATGTTAAAAAAATTTAGATTTTTACATTTTTTTGGGGGGAATTTCATATAATAAAATTTGAAAAATATTGTTATTTTTGCAAAATTGACGCTATTTTTTTGTTTATAGCGCAAAAAGTAAAAATCGCACAGGTGATCAAATACCATCAAAAGAAAGCTCTGTTTGTGGGAAAAAAAGGACGTCAAATTCGTTTGGGTACAGCGTCGCGCGACCGCGCAATTGTCCGTTAAAGTCACGCAGTGCCGAATCGCAAAAAAAACCCTGGTCGGAATGGGGGTAAAATCTTCCGGGGCTTAAGTGGTTAATAACATTCAATTACAATATGATTTGTGTCCCAATTGTATACGCTATTGTTTTTTCTTTATTTGCTCTTTTTTCCCCCACGAAAGTGGAGTTACCCTTTAAGTGCTGGGATCAGTTTTACCATCAGATTATGTGATTTGTGATTTTAGGTTTCACAGAATCTGCTTAGAGTAGAGCAGGAGCACATTCTCCTAACTTCTGCTGCTCTCTGAACCCCTGTACCTCCATAGGAGGATGCTGCAGCCCTCACTCTTCCTTGCGGTGGCACCTCACCTCTCTGGCTGACAAATGGTGGAAGACGTCCAGCAGTTCAACCCCCTGCTCTGCGCTGCGCACCGTCTCGAAAGCCGTCATAATAAGATTTTGCATCATCACCTCTAGATCCTTCACACCGGCTCGGAACCTGTAGGTAGAGACACAATGAGGAGGTAGAACAGGAAACTATTGGGATGATTACATGGAAAGCAATGCCAATGTTAAAAAGTGAAATAAAGTGCTCAGCGTGTGATGGACAGTTTCTTGGAGTAACATCGGGAACAAGGTTGGGCATACAGAAAGCATTAGGTAGCAGGGGAGAGCTGTGGCAAGCTCTAATGGGCATAGAAGAATGAGAGAAATGAAGTAGTAAATATATTGCCCTGTTGAGTAGCTGTCACAGAATAGAGAGGATCTTATAGGGTAAATTTACTAAAAGTAAATAGACTGCACACTTTGCAAGTGCATTTGCACCTCTACAAGTGCAGTAGCTCTGAGGCTTAGCAAATGAGGTAAAGCTTCTCTCTACAAACAATACCCAATCACATGCATGGAAAATGTAAAAAAAAAAAGCACTTTTGCTTGCACATGATTGGATGAGGGAACGCAGCAGAGCTTTCCTTCATTTACTAAGCTTTGGAGCAACTGCGCTTGCAGAGTGCACAGTCCATTTGCCTTTAGTACATCTGTCATGCCTTCAGCTTAGAAATAATTAATGTTAGTGGAACTTGCAATACCAATATTGTCCACAAGATGCCACTGTGACATAGACTGTTGTTATACAGCACTTTATAGTATCTCTTGCTCTCTATTGCTGGATATTAGTTCCACCCCTCTCTGAGAAAATCTCCATTTTAGATTTACCTCATGGACACAGCCAGACAGCATCTGAGGTTCCTGTGGGAAGATTCCTGAACTCCTCTTGGAAGCATCGCTGGTATGCTCAGAACTGTTAGTTATATACTCAGTGCATATATTTATGTTTGTATACTGATTATATGCCTTTATCTGTTTATTTACAGTTTCACCTGACATAACAATCCTATTTGCATATCCATCTGACTTGTAACCTGTTTCATGTGACCACCATTCTTTCACTGGAATAAAGCCTTAAGTTACAAAAGGACTAGTTATTATAGGATTAAAGGTTTAGCTGTATGTTGAGCTGCACACGCCTGGGGCATACGTGTAGTGAGAACAGAACAACATCTATCCCTATGGGGTTAATTTACTAAAGGCAAACAGACTGTGCATCCTTATCATCCCTGGGGGGAATGTGTGAGTGGCAACCTCAACCTCCCCCATGACTAAGCTCGAATAGGCGGAGCGAAACACATTGGGGGCATGGCCTGTTCAGGGTCCAGGCTGAGGTTGCCACTCACTCACTTACCCCAGGGATGATATGGATGTGCGGCCATTGGGATGACCCCGAGTCATCACAGGAGCTAGGAGGAGCTCACTCTCATGCCAGCACTACCAGCGGCGGATGTCTAGGACTTGTACACCGTTAAGAGACCTGAGCAGCACACCATGCACTTTTCTGGGTCACAAACAGACAGAGGGGTTGGTTTACTAATAGCAAATAGACTGCGCACTTTGCAAGTACAGTTTCTCCAGAGCTTTGTAAATGAGCAGAGGTTCTGCTGACTTCCATCATCCAATCACGTGCAAGCAAAAATGCTGTTTTTTTTAAATTTTCCTTGCATGTGATTGGGTGTGCTTTGCAAAGTGAAACTTTACCCCATATACTAAGCTCTGGAGCAGGGGTGTCAAACTCAATTTCATTGAGGGCCACATCAGAATCAGGGTTGTCCTCAAAGGGTTGGTTGTATCCATTAAACTATGCATGTACTTAGATACTTAGAAGTATGCAGTGTACAGAGTGTAGAGTTCTCGAGGGTGCTACATACAGAAGGCAGAGTTCAGGGGTGCAGTATGTACAGACTGCAGGGTTGAGGAGTGTATGACATACAGAGTGCAGGGTTTATGGGTGTGCTATGTACAGACTGCAGGGTTGAAGAGTGTATGACATACAGAAGGCAGAGTTCAGGGGTGCACTATGTACAGACTGCAGGGTTGAGGAGTGTATAACATACAGAGTGAAGGGTTTATGGGTGCGCTATGTACAGACTGCAGGGTTGAAGAGTGTATGACATACAGAAGGCAGAGTTCAGGGGTGCACTATGTACAGACTGCAGGGTTGAGGAGTGTATGACATACAGACTGCAGGGTTTATGGGTGCACTATGTACAGACTGCAGGGTTGAGGAGTGTATGACATACAGAGTGCAGGGTTTATGGGTGCGCTATGTACAGAATGCAGAGATAAGAAGTACGTGGTGTGCAGAGTTCAGGAGTGTGCGGAGTACAGAGTGCCCTCACTCCCCAAAAAGCTACCTTACATCTCACCTGCCTGGCTCTAGTATCTCCCGGCAGTGTAGGTGGCTCTGCGTCTCTCTCTCACTTGAAGGGAGATCACTGCTGTGCCCTGCTGTGAGTGCATGCAGGGTAGGCAGGGATCTGCAAGAGTCGGAGGTGGCGGAACGGAGTTCCCCCACGTTCCAGCTGAAAAAAAGTCTTGGGTGTGAGGGACACATGAAATGGCCTGGCGGGTCGGATTCGGTCCACGGCCCTTGTGTTTGACACCTGTGCTCTGGAGCAACTGCACTTGCGGAGTGCAACTGCACTTTAAAAAGTGCACAGTCTATTTACCTTTAGTAAAGAAACCCCATGTGCTCTTTGCAAAGTGCAGTTGCTCCAGACCTTAGTAAATAAGGTAATTCTTAACTTTGCAAAGAATACCCAATCACATGCAAGGAAAATAGCAAAAGAAAACAGAGTTTTTGCTTGCACATGATTGGATGATGGAAGTCATGCTCATTTACAAAGCTCTGCAGGTACTGCACTTGCAGAGGTGCAACTGCACTTGCAAAGTGCGCAGTCTATTTGCCTTTAGTAAATTAACCCCCATGTGTAACCAATAATAAGTGCTACAAACTCTAAGAAGGGCCCCCTGAACCTTTCAACAAGGTTCAGATTGCACTGTATAATATATGTACAAAAATTGTGACATGACCCTGTATATAGTGGTGAAACCACATCCAATAAATATGTAAAAATAAAAAAAGGGGAAAAAACCCTAACGGTAATAGGTAAAGGCACCCACTGTTAATCTCATGAAAAAATATACGATACTCGAATGTATCAAAACATACAAAATTTATTATGGTGATATATTAGAAAGATTCAGTTCATAAAAACCATCACATGAATGAGTATGCACAAAAGTGCTAAGCAGCATGCTCCTGAACCAAAAGAACCCATAAATGGCCCAACATATGCCAGGATCTGATATCTTTGGGTCACAAGGACAAACGACCTCCTATGTCCGGGTCAAGAGGGTTCCAATATGTAGATGCCAATGGATCGCTACACGTTTTGCTATACAGATTCCTGCTTTGATGCAAAACTAATCAAAGCAGCCTATAGATCAGTGATGGTGAACCTTGGCACCCCAGATGTTTTGGAACTACATTTCCTATGATGCTCATGCACTCTGCAGTGTAGTTGAGCATCATGGGAAATATAGTTCCAAAACATCTGGAGTGCCAAGGTTCGCCATCACTGCTATAGATTATGTAATAATTGTAATAAATGGGATCTTTGGTTTTGCACATGCATGGAATGCAGCAACCTGTGACTTCCATGCCCAGTCATTGAAAAGCCATATCCCGATCTAAAACTACTATACAAGTATGTGAATTCTGCATTGGCTTACAGGCAGCCCTCTGAACAGAGGTATACCCTCCACCCCCAGGCCTGGACAGACACCTGAGCACTGCAGGACAGTCCCCTGATGAGGCCGCTGGTGATGCAGAAGAACATGATGGATGACGGGCACACACAGCCCTGCAGTGACTCCAACGACCTCCAGCAGAAGAGACAGAGCCAATGCAGCAGCTGAGAGCTTTGGGAAGGAGTGGAAGAGAAGCAGCTTTCGGCTGCTGCATGGAGAGCCATTTAGAGCATTGGTTCTTGTAATTTCCCCACCGCTGCACCAAACACCTCCTTCTGTCCATGAATTCCCCTCATGACAGGGAGCCTGCAAGCCCCCCCCCCTTGGAGCATGGGCTGGGTCACAATTGCAACCTTTACATCCCAGGTAGTTTTGCCACTGTTGTGGGAGAAGTCCAAAGGTAGATTGCTGCAGAGAGCAGCTTATTCGCTAGGGCAGGTATTTTAATAGGAGTTTTAGAGTTTGGGCTTTTTTGAGTAACATTTAACCACTTAAGCCCCGGAAGATTTTACCCCCTTCCTGACCAGGGGGTATTTTGCGATTCGGCACTGCGTGACTTTAACGGACAATTGCGCGGTCATGCGACGCTGTACCTAAACGAATTTGATGTCCTTTTTTTCCCACAAACAGAGCTTTCATTTGGTGGTATTTGATCACCTGTGCGATTTTTTGATCATGCACTTTAATCAAAAAAAGAGCGACAATTTTGCAAAAATAACAATATTTTTCACATTTATTTATATGAAATTCACAAAAAAAATTTAAAAATCAATTTTTTTTTAAATTTTTGGCCAATTTTGATTGGTTTGCGCAAACGTTATTGTGTTTACTAACTAAGGGAAAGATTTTTGTAATTTTTGTTGTTTTTTTTTTAACGAGTAATGGTGGCGATCTGCGATTTTTTTTGCGGGACTGCGACATTGGGGCGGACAGATTGGACCCTTGACTGACATTTTTGACACTTTTGGGGGTACCAGTGACATTACTACAGTAATCAGTGCTATACATATGCACTGTTACTGTAAAAATGACACTGGCAGGGAAGGGGTTAACTTTATTAGAGATGCAGTGACTATGTGTGTCCCTAGGGGCGTACTTCTTACTGTGCAGGGACGTGGCTGTGTGTATAACAGCACAGATCAACGGTCCTACATAGCAGGACCGTTAGATCAGTGCTTTTACACAGGGGAGAATGACAGGCGGCTTTGTTTACACTAGCCGCCTGCCTTTCTCCCTTCACAGCAGACGATCGCGAGTGACCAGCGGACATCGGGTCCGCCGGTCACACGCACACATTGGCTCCCAGGCTAGTGACGTACCGGTACGTCACTTTGCCTGGCCGGGGCTGACCACCGCAGTATATGTACTTGCGGCGGTCGTCAACCGGTTAATTGATCAGCCAAATAAACACTCACATGTGTTCCATAAGAATGTGCATATCTAGTAGTTCCAACAGAGGGGTCACCCAAGTTCCAGGTCGGTAGCCAGCTGCTGCTAGTGGTGTGGAATGGTACGAGCTGGGTCAGAGCTCCTCGGATGTAGAGAAGGACTTCTTTAACCACCGTGTAATGGGGAAGTGAAGTCTTGCCCGGTGGACGGTCTTGTTGCCCTGGTAATGCGTTACGGAGGGCCAATGAGCTCCTTTATCAAACCATGAACTTGGGCGACCCCTCTGTTGACACTACTAGATATGCCTGATTGCATACACATTGAAAGTGTTTAGGTTTGACCTCATACTATATGGTTTTGGTAAATCTAAAGGAGAAAATCTAAAGAAAATGGTATGGTGTGTATCCAGCTTTAGAGGCGCCCACCTGTGTGTTTTTTTTGTTTAGTGCCGGTTCACACTAATACGACTTGTCAGGCGTCGCGGTCCATTGAGTAGTACAGGACTGGTTCTAATAGGAGCGACACAAGTCGCTCCGACTTAGAAAAAGGGTCATGTACTACTTCGGGGCGACCTGGAGCGACTTGCATTGACATTCATTTTATGAAGTCCGTGCAAGTCGCGCCGAAGTCGCGATGCACGCGACTTCACAGGTCGCCCCCGAAGTCGGAGCAACGTAGTGTGAACCGGCACTTAGAGTTTGGAAGGCACCCAAGCTCATCTCTATTTTTGAGTAACAGCAGAAAGTTGTGGGAGAAGTCAATATGCCAAAACGTTGAGCACCTGTAGAGAGTAGTTGATTTGCTACTACAGGAATTTGAATATGTGGGGAGAGTTCGGAGGTTTTGAGAACCATTTGAGAGTTCTTGAATAGCTGGAAGATCCGGAGTGCCAGAGAACAGTTGAGGGTACCTAGGGAGAGATTTTGAGTAACACTGGAGCATTTTTTTAAAAAAAGGTGGAGAGAATTGTTGAGAAGCTCGGGAGAGTTCTGGAGCAACACAAAGCTGTTGAGTAAGTGGAGGATGAGTGGTGGGAAAAAGTAAGTGATTAGCAGTAGATGACAGTTAAGAGAAAAAATACTTTGCTGAACAACAGTGGCAAGTTGAACTAAGCAGTAGGGGGGATTTACGAAACGTAGTTGGATATTTGAAGAGCTGCATAAAGTAGTTTGAGGAAGTGGTTTTCCCATGAAATACTGAGATTTGTGTGGGATTATTGTACAATAATAAGAGGCTGAAAAATAGAGATGCAATTGCAGCAAATTTCAGCAAATTAGTGCATTGTTCTCCTAATGCAAACATTGTGTCACCACAATTCACATTATGGGGATTCACTGTAGGACAATACATGTTGTATGATAGCCAAAACCTTCTGTAACTGCGTTTTCCTGGAAAGTGTTACTTATTTTGTCTGCATTCACTACAGTGGTGATCAAAAGTTTGGGCACCCCAGGTATTAATGTGCATAAAGAAGCCAAGGAAAGATGGAAAAACCTCCAAAAGGCATCAAATTACAGATCAGACATTCTTATAATATGTCAACAAAAGTTAGATTTTATTTCCATCATTTACACTTTCAAAATAACAGAAAACCAAAAAATGGCATCTGCAAAAGTTTGGGCACCCTGCAGAGTTAATATCTCATACTGCCCTCTGAGTCTTTCAATTCTTGTTTGAGGTATCTTTGCCCATTCTTCCTTACAAAAGTCTTCCAGTTCTTTGAGATTTCTGGACTGTCTGTCACATACTGCTCTTTTAAGGTCTATCCATAGATTTTCAATTATGTTGAGGTCAGGAGATTGTGAAGGCCATGGCAAAACCTTCAGTTTACGCCCCTTGATGTAATGCCCTGTGGATTTCGAGGTGTGTTTAGGATCATTATCCATTTGTAGAAGCTATCCTCTCTTTAACTTTAGCTTTTTCACAAATGGCATCAAGTTACCATCCAAAATTTGCTGAAATTTTATTGAATCCATTTTTCCTTCTACTCGTGAGATGTTCCCTGTGCCACTGGCTGCAATACAACCCCAAAGCATCATTGATCCACCCCCATGCTTAACAGTTGGACAGAGGTTCTTTTCATTAAATTCTGTGCCCCTTCTTCTCCAAACGTACCTTTGCTCATTCCGGCCAAAAAATTAAATTTTAACCTCATCGGTCCACAGAACTTGTTTCCAAAATGCATCAGGCGTGTCTATATGTTCATTTGCAAAGTTCAAACGCTGATTTTTGTGGTGAGGACGTAGAAGAGGTTTTCTTCTGATGACTCTTCCATTAAGACCATATTTGTACAAGTATCCCTTTATAGTGGAATAGTGTACCACAACTCCAGTGTCTGCCAGATCTTTCTGGAGGGATCGTGCAGTCAAACGTGGGTTTTGAATTGTTTTTCTCACAATCCTGCGAGCTGCTCTGTCTGATATTTTTCTTGGTCTTCCAGATCTTGCTTTAACTTCCACTGTTCCTGATGACTGCCATTTCTTAATTACATTCCGAACAGAGGATATTGACATCTGAAAATGCTTCACTATCTTCTTATAGCCTTCTCCAGCTTTGTGAACGTCAACTATTTTCAGTTTCAGTTTTCTAGACAACTGCTTAGAAGTTCCCATGGTGCTGATTGTTGGGGCAAGGTCAGATGAGTCTGGGCATTTAAAACCTTTGAGATTGACATCACCTGGTCTTCCCAGACGATGATTGAGAACAATCCATGACACTGGCAGGTCTCAGCCTTGCAAAGGGGGCAGTGCATGCTATAAATTCTGCAGGGTGCCCAAACGTTTGCAGACGCCATTTTTTTATTTTCTGTTGTTTTGAAAGTGTCAATGATGGAAATAAAATCTAACTTTTGTTGACATATTATAAGAATGTCTAATCTGTAATTTGATGCATTTTGGAGATTTTTCCATCTTTCCTTGGCTTCTTTATGCACATTAATACAAATTTTTACCTGGGGTGCCCAAACTTTCGATCACCACTGTAATTGGTTGCATCCAAAGAGGAAAGATGCCACCATCCGACAATGAATAGACAAACTTGCACTCACAGCAAATTTTTATCACTTTGCCAGATATAATAATAATGTGTTTTTTAACTGGAATGTAGATTCGTATTGGAAGGTAGCAGGCTGGTGTCCTACCAACCAATGACATGATTGCCCTAGCATTCACAGGAGGCTAGGACTTTCTCTGTCCAGACCTGCTCCAACACAGCCTTGCTATAAGTGTTAGGCTCCTTTCAAATGTGGCAGATCCGTTTTGACGGACTGCTTGTTTAGCGGGGATCGCTCCACTTATCCCTGCTGAGCATGCAGATGACAGGTCCGTCTCCATTCACTGTGCAGAGATGGACTTGTCAGAGTCCCACTCTCCTCTATGGGGAAACCAAATGAAAATGTACAGCCTGTCCGTTTTCATCTGATCCCATCCAATTCTACCCGCTGGATGGACGGCGAACATATCGTCATACGTCTGTTTTCAGCGGATCTTGTCGGATCAGGTGCCAGGCAGGTGTCAGCGGACATCCGCCTTCCGTTAGGGGACAATGGGTGGCCCGATCTGGAACAGGCGGACCCAATTGGTCCGATTGTGTAAAAGAGGCCTTACATTGGTAAGAGGACTATGATGTGGACCCTCTTGCAAAGGAGGACTGTGATGACAGGGGAGCTCTGATGGGGACCCCAACGTAAGGGGGGATCTGATGTAAGGAGGGATTCTGATAGGGAACCTGATGTATGTGAGAAGTCTTATAGTGACCCTGATGTATGTGAGAAGTCTTATAGTGACCCTGATGTATGTGAGAAGTCTTATAGTGACCCTGATGTATGTGAGAAGTCTTATAGGGAACCCTGATGTGATGGAGGACTCTAATGGGGACTGTGATATAAAGGGTGCTTCTGATGGAGATCCTGATGATGGGGGAGAATCATTAATTTATAAAACTGATTTATTTGGCCTTGTTTTGCATATCCTGTCTGCAATTCTGGTTATAACTTCTGACTCTTGCTGTTGGTCTGTCTGTAGTTTGCATGGAGCTTTCATGCTAAGACACTGCCTTAACACCACCTGTCCGGACCTATGACTGCTTACCCATTATGCTGTTGCCTGATGATGATTGTTTCCAGTTTTTGCATTGCCACTACTAGGGCAAAACCTGAGGGTTATGACCCGATAGGGTCATGTGGCAAATTCAAACCTCCTCGTAGGGGTCCCTTTTAAAAACCAGGTACTCAGACTTCATGCCTTGGGGGAGGCCATGCCATTGGTGACACCAAAGGTCCACACAACAGCTATAAAATATGGTGGACGCTAACAGAAGCAAAAATAACTGCACAGAAACCAATTAATAAAGTGCTTTTGAAAATAAAAATTTTCTGTTTTGACTGAAGCTTTCTTCATAGCGGATCATCAAGCAGTAACATTGCTTACATATATGACACTTCTTTAAGTCTATCTCCTTGTACACTGACCAGCGATATTTTATATGACCACCTACCTTAATATTATTGACCACCCAACATAAAAATATGACCACCCACCTAATACTGAGTAGGTCCCCCTTTTGCGGCCAAATTAAGGCATGGACACCATTATACAAAGCATTACACTGCCTCCGCTGGCTTGCCTTATTTTCTATAGTGCATCCTGGTGCCACCTCTACCCCAGGTAAATGACACACACACACCCGGACATCCACATGATGATTCCTCCGGACCAGTCCATCTTCTTGCATTGTTCTGTGGTCCAGTTCTGATGCTCATGTACCCATTGTAGAAGCTTATAGCGATGGACATGGCTCAGCATGGGCACCCTGACCGGTGTGCAACTATGCAGCCCCATACAAAACAAACTGCGATGCACTGTATGTTCTGACACCTTTCTATTAGAACCATATTAACTTATTACGGTAGCTCTTCTACTGGATCGGACTACACAGTCCAACCTTTGCTCCCCACATGCATCAATGAGCCTTGGCCACCCATGACCCTAACCCCAGTTTTCCTTCCTTGGCCCAATTTTGGTCAGTCCTGACCACTGCAGACCAGGGACATCCCACAAGAGCTTTGGAGTTTCTTTCACCCGGTTGTCTAGATCAGGGGTGGGGAACCTTTTTTCTGCCAAGGGCCATTTGGATATTTATAACATAATTCAGGGGCCATACAAAATTATCGACTTAAAAATTATCCTATTATATTTGGGCAAACATTTAATTAATTCACCCCCTAATGTGATGGCTGGAACTGCTTTTCTTTGGTGAGGTGTGTGATGTTAGCTGGTATTGATGATGCTGCTACTTGCAACTGGTTTTCAAGGTTTACGTCGGCCAGTCTGGAGCGCAGTCGACTTTTTATGGTGGTAAGTTTTGAAAAAAACTGCTGGTGAGTACTGCTGGCTGGTACTGCTGGCTGGTACTGCTGGTGGGAAATGCTGGCTGGTACTGCTGTGGGTACTGCTGGCTGACACTGCTGGTGGGTACAGCTGGCTGGTACTGCTGGTGGGTACAGCTGGCTGGTACTGCTGGTTGGAAATGCTGGCTGGTACTGCTGTGGATACTGCTGGTTCAGACTGGTATTGCTGGCTGGTAATGCTGTGGGTACTGCTGGCTCAGGCTGGTACTGCTGGCGTGAGACTAAGGAGCAGAGCCCCGCTGGAGGAAGAAAGATGCGATGCTTCCTGTATTGGTCACAGGCGGAGTGCATTTGATATCACTCCGCCTGTGACACAGACTGTCAGGACGGAGCCGGAACTATACAGGAAACATTGTCTCTGTTCTGACAGCTTAGCTGAGAAACACAGACTCAGTGGCAGGCTGGGGGGCCGAACCAAATGATTTTGCGGGCGGCATACGGCCCTTGGGCCGTAGGTTCCCCACCCCTGGTCTAGATATTACCATTTGGCCCTTCTCAAAGTCCCTCAGATTCTTGCCTATTTATTCTGCGTTCAACACATCAACTTCAGGGACAACATGTTCACTTACTATATCACTGCCAAATATATGCCGCCCACTTCAAATGCCAATGTAACAAGATAATCAATGTTATTCACTTTACCTGTCCATGTTCATTGTGCTATGGCTAATCGGTGTATATTGTAATGAGTTTAATAACCTGTCATGTCAATAAAAACAGCAAACCTGGGCTTTGCCATTGATTCTATATGGACTTGCTGTACGATGGGAAGTATATTACAGCTCTCTCTTTTGCCTGAGAGTGGCTCTGTGAACATAGCAAGGCTAAGACCAGCCAAAGACAGAGATGTCTCACTATGATCAACATGGTGTGAAACTTAGTGGAAAGGTCGGTTTGTCCCCAAACTTGCTTTGGGGTTACGTTGCAAAGTACCCAATGAGCAGCAGAGAAACACCTCCTTCCCTCCTTCAAAGGTTATGAGTGGCCATGTTCCATGGGGCTTTTAAAATAACCAATGGTGGGAAGATAAAAATGTAGACGGGGTCTGTGGAGTAATAGGAATTATGTGTTGGATGGAAGACTTATAGAGCATTGTAGCCACCTGTTATAGTTGTCATGCCAGGTGGTATTTTTCACATCCAGTATGGTCTTCTTCACCGCTTTGAGAATGAGAAGGTTCTTCTGGAAGGTGTCTTCAATCTCCAGCAAGCTGCTAGTAATCTGGGGACCACTCTGCCCAGGAAAGCAGGGGAGAGGAGTCTGCTGTCCGTCCTCCCATCGTCCAAACTGTTGCTGACACAGGCACACCTAGAAAGGAAAGATAAGGCATGTAATGCGATGGTCTAGAACTCATTATAAAATAATACATACACAAACACTACAAGAATAGAAGTTTGAATTTTAATACATTTATGAGAAAACACAATTCCAGGAGTGTGAAACAAATGGGTCATTCCAGTCCCCTGTCATTACATCTTTAAAAAAACATCCAACAGAATGTAAACTACCTATATAACTAAAGTTCTAGAGCAGCGGTCTCCAAACTGCGGCCCAGGGGCTGAATGTAGCCCTTTGCATACCTTTACCTGGCCCTTGAGACACTTACCCTCCCACTGATATGAGGCACTATTCCTTCCATTGACACTAACGATTCCTCCCACTGACACCAACAATGGGGCACTATCTCTCCCACGGACACCAATGATGGGGCACTATTCCTCCCACTGACACCAACGATGGGGTACTATCCCTCCCCCTGACACCAACGATGGGGCACTATTCCTCCCACTGATAACGACAATGGGGCACTATTCCTCCCACTGACACCAATGATGGGGCACTATTCCTCCCACTGACACCAATGGTGGGGCACTATTCCTCCCACTGACACCAATGATGGGGCACTATTCCTCCCACTGATACCAACAATGGGGCACTATCTCTCCCACTGACACCAACGATGGGGTACTATCCCTCCCCCTGACACCAATGATGGGGCACTATTCCTCCCACTGATACCGATAATGGGGCACTATCTCTCCCACTGACACCAACAATGGGGCACTATTCCTCCCACTGATACCAACAATGGGGCACTATCTCTCCCACTGACACCAACGATGGGGCACTATCTCTCCCACTGACACCAACAATGGGGTACTATCCCTCCCCCTGACACCAACGATGGGGCACTATCCCTCCCACTGACATCAATGATGGGGCACTATCTCTCCCACTGACACCAGTGATGGGGCACTATCTCTCCCACTGACACCAATGATGGGGCACTATCTCTCCCACTGACACCAATGATGGGGCACTATCTCTCCCACTGACACCAACGATGGGGCACTATTCCTCCCACTGACACCAATGATGGGGCACTATCTCTCCCACTGACACCAACGATGGGCACTATTCCTCCCACTGATAACAATGATGGGTCACTATCCCTCCCACTGACACCAATGATGGGGCACTATTCCTCCCACTGATACCAATGATGGGGCACTATCCCTCCCACTGACACCAATGATGGGGCACTATTCCTCCCACTGATACCAATGATGGGGCACTATCCCTCCCACTGACACCAATGATGGGGCACTATCCCTCCCACTGATACCAATGATGGGCACTATTCCTCCCACTGATACCAATGATGGGGCACTATCCCTCCCACTGACACCAATGATGGGGCACTATCCCTCCCACTGACACCAATGATGGGGCACTATTCCTCCCACTGACACCAATGATGGGGCACTATCCCTCCCACTGACACCAATGATGGGGCACTATTCCCTCCCACTGACACCAATGATGGGGCACTATCTCTCCCACTGACACCAACGATGGGGCACTATTCCTCCCACTGACACCAATGATGGGGCACTATCCCTCCCACTGACACCAATGATGGGGCACTATTCCCTCCCACTGACACCAATGATGGGGCACTATCTCTCCCACTGACACCAATGATGGGGCACTATTCCTCCCACTGACACCAATGATGGGGCACTATTCCTCCCACTGACACCAATGATGGGGCACTATTCCCTCCCACTGACACCAATGATGGGGCACTATCCCTCCCACTGACACCAATGATGGGGCACTATTCCCTCCCACTGACACCAATGATGGGGCACTATCCCTCCCACTGATACCAATGATGGGGCACTATCCCTCCCACTGATACCAATGATGGGCACTATTCCTCCCACTGATACCAATGATGGGGCACTATTCCTCCCACTGACACCAAAGATGGGGCACTATTCCTCCCACTGGCACCAATGATAAGGCTCTATTTCTGTAACTAATACCAATGATGAGGCATTATTTCTCCCACTGACACCATTTATGAGGCACAATTCTTCCCACTGATACCAATTAGTGTAGTACAGTACAGAAGGTGTGCAGACCCAGGAACTCAGCACAGGGATGGCGGGTGCCCTCATAATGGGAACCGTGGGTGTACAGACCTGGGAAACCAGGACAGGGATGGTGGGAACCTCTCATAATGGGCACAGCTGGTGTAAAGACCCGGGAACTCAGCACAGGGATGTTGGGTACCCCTCATAATGGGTACAGCACGTGTATAGACCAGGGAACTCAGCACAGGGATGGTGGGAACCCCTCATAATGGGCACAGAAGGTGTGCAGACTCAAGAACCCAGCACAAGGATGGTGAGAACCCCTCTTAATGGGAACAGCAGGTGTGAAGACCTAGGAAACCAGTACGGGAACGGTGGGAATCCCTCATAATGGGCACAGAAGGTGTGCAGACCAAAGATCTCAGCACAGGGATGGTTGGAACCCCTCATAATGGGCACATCAGGTGTATAGACAAAAGAACTCAGCACAGGGATGGTGGGAACCCCTCATAATGGGCACAGCAGTTGTACAGATCTGGGAACTCAGCACAGGGATGGTGGGAACCCCTCATAATGGGCACAGCAAATGTACAGATCTAGGAATTCAGCACAGGGATGGTGGGAACCCCTCATAATGGGCACAGCAGATGTACAGATCAGGGAACTCAGCACAGGGATGGTGGGAACCCCTCATAATGGGACTCGTTGAGTACGGCGTCTTCTATGGATGATGAGTCCCAGGGTGCATTGAAGCGCACTGGTTCTCCAGGGAGAGAGAGTAGTCAGGCTAAGAAACGGCTGCCTCATTTATCCTAATGGCAGTTCCCACTCCGTTAAAAGTGGCAACCATTAATGTTGCCAGCTTAAAATCAGTGAGTGCTCGTCATATGGCCTTATTTTTGCTCAGCGAGTTTGATGCTGACATTTTGTTTTTGCAAGAGACCCATCTCAGTAATCTGGCTGATATACATCTGGCAAAGAAGGAGTGGAAGCGTGGTCCCTCCTTTTGGTCTCTTGCGGCCGAGCCTTACAGCGGGGTTGCGGTCCTTTTTTCTGGTATGGTAACATGCCGACGGGTAATTGAGGTAGAGATTGGGAGATGCATGATTTTGGATGTCTCTGTGAGGGGGCAGGACCTGCGCCTGATTAACATCTATGGTCCCCAGACAAAATGGGACAGGAAATGCCTCTTTACAAAGATTAAGCCTTTTCTTTTTACGGCTCAGCAGGTTATCTTTGGAGGTGACTTCAACACCATTACTAGGCCTAAAGACAGGAGAGGTTTCAGAGATAAGCTGGGCTATGACAGCCTTTTCCTGAATGCAATGGTTAGGGAAGCAGGTCTGGTAGATGTGCACATTAAGCGCTGCCCAGACAGCACGGGGTTCACTTTTCAGCGAGGTAATAGTCAGAGTAGGATAGATAGGTTTTTTTTAAAGGAGGACTCTGCTTTTTCGGCACCTGTTTGTCGGGCAGTGGAGTTTTCTGATCACTGTATTCTATATTTGACTCTGAATGCCTCAGGCGTGCCACCTAGGGGGAGGGGTATCTGGAGATTGAATTCGGCCCTCCTGGATGACGAGGAAGTAAGACAATCCTTTGAGGAATTTTTTCAGGCACAGGTAACTATCCTAGACTTTTGCAACAGTAAGTCAGAATGGTGGGAGCTTATAAAACAGCGGACTGTTAGGCTTTTCAAGGCCATAGGGAGAAAGAGACAGCAAGATAAGTATATCACCTACCAGCGTTTGCGGAGGAAACTTGACCGCCTTGTATCGAATGGAGGAGATTCTGGGGCGATCTCTGAGGTGAAGCTCCTCCTGAGGACCCATCAATATGACCGGCACGCCTCTTTGGTTCAGGAAAGGGACTATGGGAAATACCATTCGCCTGACCCTTACCAGAATTGTAAACAGAGCGTAGCAGTTAAGACGGTCAATTGCCTGAAGGACAGTACGGGCTCTCTGACGAAGTCTAGGTCAGGGATCCTGGAGGTCGTCAGGTCATACTATGCTGATCTCCTGGGAGGAAAGAACCTTGATCGGACAGGGATGTTGAGTTTTTTGGACTCTACGCCAGGTCTGGAAAATATTGTTCCTTTGATGAATTTGACAGATGAAATCACTGCAGATGAGGTGATCCAGGCTATTGATAAACTAGCCATCAGGAAAACGCCAGGGCCAGATGGTTTGACAGCCGAATTTTATAAATGTTTTAAGAAGATCCTGGCTTCACACCTTGCGGAGGTTTTTAATGGCTGTTTGCATGAGGGTTCTCTCCCTCCTTCCATGAGGCAATCTGCAGTGGTTCTTCTGTCAAAGGGCAAAGATCCTTCGATGATTGAGAATTGGCGCCCCATTAGCCTTCTTAATGTCGATAGAAAGATACTGGCAAAGATTTTTTTCTGGCGATTATCATCAGTGGCAGGCGATTTGTTATCCCATCACCAGCACTGCGCAATCCAGGGTAGAAGCACTTTCTCAGCTGTGTTAGCTGTCCGGGAGGCCTTGGAGCGTTGTAGGGCTGCTGGTTGGGGTAAATATCTGCTGACATTGGATCAGGCTAAGGCCTTTGATAGGGTTAATCATGAGTACCTATGGCTCCTTCTTGGCAAGTATGGCCTGGAGGGGGGTTTCATTGATTGGCTCAAGATTTTGTACAAAGGGGCTGAAAGCTTTCCTCTGGTTAATGGTTGGGTTGGGCAGCCCTTTGTGGTTGGCTCAGGTGTGCGTCAGGGGTGTCCTTTGAGTCCTCTGCTATATGCGTTTGCAATCGACCCCTTCATTAGAAGGCTAGAGAGTGGACCATTGTGTGGGGTACCTTTGGGCATCGCTGGTGAGCCTCCTTTGAAGGTTGTGGCTTATGCTGATGACGTTTCTGTTTTTGTCTCTGGGACTGGGGAAGCGCAGGAGGTGGTTTCAGTGACAAGGCAGTATGCGGAAGCATCAGGTTCAAAGGTCAACCAGGACAAGTGTGAAGCTTTCTGGATGGGCGTGGAAGGTGAGAGCTTTGTTCTCCCGGATGACTTCCCGGAGCCCCAACAAAAAATTAGAGTTCTAGGCATTGAATTTGGCCCAGGTGACTATGGTCATGCAAATTGGGTGAGCAGGCTGGAGAATGCCAATGCCAAGGTGGCGAGCTGGAAAAGTTGGCGGTTTTCCTTAAGGGAAAAGGTTGATCTGATCAAAGGTTACCTGATTCCAATTTTTCTGTATGTCAGTTTTGTCTGCATTTTGCCAGTGTCTCTCTATACCAGGATCTATAGTTGTTTCTTCCAGCTGTTATGGGGAAACAGAATAAACCTTGTCAAAAGGAGTGTGACTTATCTTCCTAGGCGGGAGGGTGGTCTAGGAATGATCAACCCTGTAGTCTTTTTCTCTCTGATGTTTGTAAAGTACAACCTTGGTAACATGTTGGCAGAGAGACCGCCTGGGTGGGTTGGTATTTTCCAGTCCTGGTTTAGGCCCTTTCTGCGAAACTGGGAAAATGGTGGGCCAGTGAAAAGCCTGAGGGTCAAGCATGATAAGCTCCCGACTTATGTTGCCCCGTGTTTGAAAATACTTCGGCAGTGGCAAGTAACGGCAGGGGAGATCAGATCTCTTCCAAGGAAACTTCTTGAGAAGCGGATCATGAGCTCTGTTTTTTGCGAACCACTGGCCTTAAGGGATTGCCCAAGCCTAGTTTTGGGGGAGGGTTTGCGTTTGATTAATTTGGAGAGAATCCCAATGAAGTTTAGGGATCAGGCTTGGCTCGCTTTCCATGGAAAACTATATGTGAAGGGCAACCTGAAGTTTCTCTCTGTGAGTGATCGTGGCTGCCCGAGAGTAGAGTGTGGAGGTGCGGTGGAGTCCATGGATCATTTTTTGCTTCAGTGCCCTTTTAATATAGAGGTGTACAAGAGGGTAGGGAGGGCTCTGAGTGTACCCTTCCTCCCCCATATGAGTTATGCAGAGTGGGTGTATGGGGCATTCCAGACTCGCCGGGATTATGATTTGGAAACACTTTTTTTAGTTAGTGTAGTAGTCCGTTATTTCACGTGGAGTGCACGGTGCCAGGTATCCTTACGGAGTAAAATCCTCCCTGTTGAGGTGGTGGTGCAGAACATTCTGGGTGAGGTTGGGAAGATTCGGGGTCTTGAGAAAGACAGGTGGCAGCAGGAGGCCTGGATAAAGGCGTGGAGGAATATCAGGACTCTGTAGCTGCTGCCTGTTGATCTCGGGGTGTGCGGCTTTTCTTTCTGTCCTTGCTTCACTCCCCTAGATTTTCAGATAAAATATATTTTTGATAAAAGGCTCCATGCATGGTGACGGTGATGTTCCTTAGTCTGGCTCTCTCGTAGGGTTTATGCTGTGCGCAATTTGGTTTATTTATTATGTTCTTGTTTGGTTTTTGGTTTTGTATAGTTATATTTAATTATTTTGTAAATATGTTATTTATTTATTTTATTTATTATGGTTTTATTGTATATAAGTTGTTGTTTGTAAGATTTTTCAATAAACAAAATTAACCCCTCATAATGGGCACAGCAGATGTACAGATCTGGGAACTCAGCACAGGGATGGTAGGAACTCCGCACAATTGGTAGAGCAGGTGTTGGGAAAAAGTCTTGAAAAAAAAAGAAAACGAATGCAGCCACCACATCTAAGGACTGGTAAGATGTAACATATTACAATGTTGTTCTTGAGTTTGGGTACAGTGTAAGTATTTTGGCGGGCACTCTTTCACGGTGTTGCTGTGGTGAATATTATTACCTTCTATTCAAATTCCCAGTATGTCTTAAACTGCATGGCACTAAGTAAGAAGATGTTAGCCCTTTTTAAATCAATAATAAGAAGAAAATGCAGGATAATGGACCCCCTGCTGTAAATTATAAGGATATTATGACTCACCGAGGAGTTCAGTCTCTACATAATGGTACAAGGCCACCGACCAAAGATGACGGAGCAATAGGGGTAAATCTTAATATCTCATCTATTTATTTGAAGGGTATATTAATCCTTAAGTCAAATGGAAGTTGGCCCGAACCGCACGGCGCTTGCTGTTCTGTGGGGCGGGGCTTTACTTAAATGACAGTAATTTAAAGGGAACAAGCTGCAAGCTCTCGGCTTGTATAATGAACATTTCAGGCTGAAAGCAGGCACCATGAGGCACAATCCCAGCCACTAATTACATTATCTGCAGGACCTACAAAGACTTCTGTTCTGAACTTAAGGCAGATAAAAAAACACCAATCACTGCAGTAATGTGTTCATTAAAGAAATCATTAAATGTATGTGTGTTATATATGTCAGTACCTGAGCGTGTCTTGTCATCGGCCTCCTGTATTCCCATTGGGACAGGGAGATCCAGCACTAGGAGCCAATCGGGCTCTGCTAAATGTGGACTCTGCTGCCCTGAAATCTCAAGCAATGTTATCAGACTTGCTCTATGCCCCTATGTAAACTACAGAACACCCCCTGCTCCTATGGTATGGGGAAGAGTGGAGAAGGTGTTCTGTAGTCTCAATACACTTCCTGTCCTAGGGTGACAACGCTGCTCTTCTATACAATCCAGTGAGTAAGCGTTGTCACCCCAGGATAGGAAATGTGTTGTGTTGTCAGGATTGCCAAGTAAAAATTGTTATACCTGAAGGGTTTCACGTGTACTGTTACTTTAAGGCTGGCTCCACCCAGGAGTGATGACAAGGGTCAAGGGGCAGAGTGGCCATCTTAGAGACATGTAAGAGATGCATTGATATACAGAGCTGTCCTGTAATGCATGCTGGAGTGTACAGTGAGTCCTGAATAAACATCCGTTGTTCCAGATCAGAGTCCTGTGTCTCTCACAACACGGAGAATATAACAAAAATAATAGGATATAAACCTTAAAAAAGAAACCTAATGTAACCACCACATTTAAATACTGGAGCTGCAATACATTACATTTCTGTTCTTGAGTTTGGATACACATTAACCACTTGCCGACCAGTCACGCTGACTGTACTGCGGCAAAGTGGCTCGATTCCGTCCAGCGACGTAGACCTACGTCGCTGGACTCCTCCCCTTGTGGGCGGCGCTCGCGCGCCGCCGGAGGCTCGCTCCCGCTGTTTTCAGTCACAGCGGGAGTAGGGCCAGGGGAGGAGCGGCGGTGATCGCCGCTGCTCTTCCCCGATCGTCGGGGGAATCGAGTCTGGAGATCCGCCCGCTTGTGTAAACAAAGCGGGCGGATCTCCTAAGTGACAGACAGTGACAGATTGCAGGGTTCAGCACAGCTGAACCTGCGATCTGTCCCTGTGTCACTCAGTCACCTCCCCCCACACACGTTAGTAAGCACCAGGCATACATTAACCCCTCCCTCTCCAATAAAATTAACCCCTTCCCTGCCAGTGTCATTTTTACAGTAACAGTGCATATGTATAGCACTGATTACTGTACTAATGTCACTGGTACCCCCAAAAGTGTCAAAAATGTCAGTCAAGGGTCCGATCTGTCCGCCGCAATGTCGCAGTCCCGCAAAAAAAAAATTGCAGATCGCCGCCATTACTCGTTAAAAAAAAAACAATAAAAATGACAAAAATCCTTCCCTTAGTTAGTAAACGCAATAACTTTTGCGCAAACCAATCAAAATACGCTTATTGCGATTTTTTTTACCAAACATGTGTAGCAGAAAACAAATTGGCCTAAAATGTTAAAAAATTTAGATTTTTACATTTTTTTGGGGGGAATTTCATATAAAAAAAGGCAAAAATATTGTTATTTTTTCAAAATTGTCGCTCTTTTTTTTTTTTAGCGCAAAAAGTAAAAATTGCACAGGTGATCAAATACCACCAAAAGAAAGCTCTATTTGTGGGGAAAAAAGGACATCAATTTTGTTTGGGTATGGCGTCGCACGACTGCGCAATTGTCAGTTAAAGTTGCACAGTGCAGAATCGTAAAAAGTGGCCTGGACGTAAGACAGCAAAATCCTCCGGTGGTAAAGTGGTTAAATATTGGAGCTGCAATATATTAAATTTCTGTTTTTGAGTTTGGATACACATTAAGTTATGTCACCAGTTTAGATTTGTTCTCTGGGGGACTGGTGCTATTTCTATACATACATTTCTAGGATCAATTTTGGATGCCATTTCTTTGACTTTTTGGACATTTGGCAAAGCCCTGTGGAGGTCCACACTTTTCTGGACATGATAGAAAGGAAGATCTAAGAAGTGCGGGATATTTGTATTCCTGATATTTACATCTAATTAGATTGCACTCCACATGGGACCCCCTGCAGCCCTCCCTAGCATACAAGATATTTATGCATATATGGTGGCATTGATTTTATAGACTTGGACTGATTGTTATATATGACGCACAGTATCATCAACCTCCTGCTGTCTCCTGAAGAAGACACATGTAGAGTTGTTTGTTATGTCTTGCCGTCATAGGTCCCTATCAAATGTTTTGGAAAACTACTAATATGAACTACAGTCTGTAAAGGATCGCATTTATCCAGGTTGTGGTATGGCTAGTAGGCAGGGGCATAGATAAGGGGAGATAGGGGGGTCCAAACCCTTCCTAGAGCACCTGTGCCACTATGATAGTAGTTGTGTACCCAAAGCATTGCAGCTGTCACCCCGGCTACCCATCAGAGCTCAAACAGGCAGTGGCAGTTCATTGTGAGGGAGGTTCTCCTTATCTCCTGCTCAGCTCCAGTCACATGACAGACAATGGGGACGACTTACCTTCACTCTGAAAAGCCTGGTCTGGTGAGTCCATTTCATGGAAAGAGCAGACCTATGCTGGGAGGGGGATCTCTACTGGGAAGGGGAGATCTGTAATTGTGGGGTGGGGGGAAGGAAACTCAACTGGAGGAGATCGCTACCAGGAGGAACTGTACGTGGGGAAGGGGTCTTTACTAGTGGGAGGGGGGGGCATTGGTCTGTACTGAGGGGATTTTAATTTGGGGAGGGAGGTCATTTTTTGTTGTATTCTGTATACTGACCTGTATGTTACACACTCCTGACTCCAGCATGCTGTGTATTACACACTCCTGACCCCTGCACTCTGTGCCTTACACACTCCTGACCCCTACACCCTGTACCTTACACACTCCTGACCACTGCACTCTGTGCCTTACACACTCCTGACCCCTACACTCTGTGCCTTACACACTCCTGACCCCTGCACTATGTGCCTTACACACTCCTGACCCCTGCACTCTGTGCCTTACACACTCCTGACCCCTACACTCTGTGCCTTACACACTCCTGACCACTGCACTCTGTGCCTTACACACTCCTGACCCCTGCACTCTGTGCCTTACACACTCCTGACCCCTACACTCTGTGCCTTACACAATCCTGAACCTTGCACTCTGTGCCTTACACACTCCTGAACCCTGCACTCTGTGCCTTACACACTCCTGAACCCTGCACTCTGTGCCTTACACACTCCTTAACCCTGCACTCTGTGCCTTACACACTCCGAACCCTGCACTCTGTGCCTTACACACTCCTGAACCCTGCACTCTGTGCCTTATACACTCCGAACCCTGCACTCTGTGCCTTACACACTCCTGAACCCAGCACTCTGTGCCTTACACACTCCTGAACCCAGCACTCTGTGCATTAAACACTCCTGACCTCTCTTAAACTCTTCTTGTGGCACAGTCATTAAAGAATATTTTTGGGATACAAGGACTGTGCATATGTTACCATGTACAGTTAGTAGGCTGTTTTAGGCAACTCCCACAATTAGCGCAATTTTGTCACACCCACAATTAGCCTAATTTGTTTCCTCTGAACCCCCCCCCCCCTGCAGGAAAAAAATATTCACACCCCTGCTAGTAGTAGATGGTCACATTCAACTGGACTTGTTTTGCAATGGTGAAAACGTTCCGTAACTTGTCCAGGTCATGTTTTCGGAGAACTTAATAAGTTGCTTGGACAAGCCACAAAACATCATCAACATTCTAGAACAAGAACAAGTCCAGCTAAATGTGACCACCTGACAATGTATTAATCGCAATGGTTAAGACTAAATTATATTCCTAGAGTCTGTATCTACTAGGAACAGGCTGACCAGGGCTTGGTAGTAGGAGCTGGTGGTGAATGCCACAAAGGGAACACTTGGAAGATATTGGTCCCCCCAAAGCCAAGGAATAGCACAACACATTTTACTGCATTTAAAAAATACTAAGCAGAAAAGTTAGCCCATTTTTTTTTGTATATTGTGAAAGATGATGTCACGCCGAGTAAATAGATACCAAACATGTTACGGTTTAAAATTGCGACCCCCCCCCCCCCCCCGTCGGATGGCGACAAACTACGGTCAATAGAGATCTCAATAGGCGACGCTTTAAATTTATTTAACGGTTACCAGTTTAGCGTTAGAGTGTAGCTCTTTTTCTTCATTATTGCCCACGCTCTGGCGATCGCGGCGATACCTCACATGTGTGGTTTGAACAGCGATTTCATTCACGGCTCGACTTCCGTATACGTTTTTTTTTTGTGCGCGAGCTAACGGTGACGGGGGAGGCTAAAATTTATTTATTTTTTTCCTATTTTATTTTTTTTTTAACTTTATTACAGGTTTTTTAAAAAAAAAAAATCTGATCACTTTTATTGCTGTCACAAGCAATGTAAACATCCCTTGTGACACCAATATGTAGTGACAGGTACTCTTTATGGAGGGATCGAGGGTCTAAAAGACCCCAAACCCCTCCACTACACTTCCATGTATGCAAACTGAACAAGCATTTCGAAAACAAAATTCTACTGGTAAATGGCCATGGAAACGTCACCCGAGAAGGCACCTATTTGTCAGGAAGTATGAGAAAACAGGAGTGAGAGTCTCTTGTAGCACTGATGTGCTGAAACACAGGACACAGATGTGAGAGTCTTTTGTAGCACTGGGGTGTTGGGAATACAGAACACGGATGTGAAAGTCTCCTGGAGTACACCAGGCTCACAGGTGCTAGAATCCTGGAAGTTCAAGGAAAACACAAGGAACAACAGACAAACTGGAGAAACAGGGGGCTCGGCAGATAGTAACTGAATGGCATAAATATCCTGTGATCATCATCTCCATCTAGTGGCCATAATGCGGTATTTTCCTTATTTACTCAATTCTTTATGAATGACTAACATTCAAGCTAGGGGGGAAATTAGGCGAATAACAAAATAGAAAATGATTGCTAGTAGGATGCATGTTATTAGTCCTGAGTACTGTTCATACAGGTTTCCATTCCTTCGTTGTCCTGCAGTAACGCCTTCAATTTGTTGAGGTCTGTGGACCCTCTTTTTTGGTATTGTTGACAATATTTTCTTTCGTAAATATGAAATTTTTTAAATAAAGAATTTAAAAAAATTGAAAATTATACCAATAAATGTGTATAGGAAACACAGCTTCTGTTTTTCATTGATTTGAAATGGAAATTGTTCAAAATGGAAAATACAGCATTTTTTCATTAGATGGTGCTAAGTATCATAGAAAACTCTTTTGATTTTTAGCACCATCTAGTGGCCAAATGCAATACTTCCCATTTTAAATCAATTAAAAATATTCAACTTGCATAGGAAGCAGGCTAATGATATTAGTTTTTTTGCCGAATTCGCAGAGAAGAAATGTACATGCATTTTCATTGGGCGAACGGCAATTTTTTTATAATAACACACCCCATAAACTTTAGCTCAGAAGTCTCACTGCTGGAATCCCTGAGAGATATAAGAAGCGAGGGCATGGTGTGTACGCTACCTTCTAACAGTTCTAAAATTCAATTTGGAGTGGACTGACCCTTTAAGGAATGGCAGAGCAGTTAAATGGAATGGCTTTATAAAGCCCCGTACAGAGCAGTAACTGAAGCCATTTCCAAAAATCGGTTTTCCTTCTATTATTTACGCAGCGTGAGCTTCAAATTCCCCTGAATCTTTTCACCGCTGGAAACAGCCAGCAGAAAGTACAGATAATAAAGGAGTTATTTCTTGCGTTCGATGGCGGGTTTTTATTGCTTGCCTATTAAAGGTAACGCTACGGGCTCCGACGGTAGGACTCTGTACCAATAAAATGAGTAATGATGTAAAACGCAGCTAACGAGTGGGCTTCTAGTTGTTGCAGAACTACAAGTGCCAGCATGCCTTGACTTGATCGGTTTAAAAACTCTGTTGCAAAGCCGCTATGAGCAGAAAGTCAAGCCTTGGTGAAGCTTAATGATGGGGAAATAAAAATCTGGGAGTTTTGGTTTTTTGGTCCCCCAGAAGCACTCAATGGTTCCTCCAGCTAGCAGGACAAAGTAATGACATAGGGGGTTGGCAAGAGATACCATTAAGTGTAGGGGGGTACCAGGAGACCAACACTCCCTGAAGTGTCCCTTAAAAGCACCATGACTTTACTGATATCAAATCATAGCTAAAGATTATGTATTGCAGATTACACTATGCAGGAAAGCAATGGTCTCCCAACTGCGGCCCTTTGCTTGCTTTTTCTGCGGCACTTAGAGCATTATTCTATCTGCTGACACCAGAAATTGGGTATATGTCCTCCCACTGACACCAACAACTGGTCATATGTCCTCCCACTGACACCAATAGAGGGGCACACTTCCTCCCAGTGACACTGGTAATGGGGCACACTTCCTACCAATGACACCAACAATGGAGCACACTTCCTCCCAATAACACCAACAGTGGGGCACAATTCCCTCCCAATGATACCAACGACGGAGCACTATTCCTCCCACTGACACCAACATTTGGGCATATGTCCTCCCACTGACACCAATGACGGAGCACTATTCCTCCCACTGACACCAACATTTGAGCATATGTCCTCCCACTGACACCAATGACGGAGCACTATTACTCCCACTGACACCAACATTTGAGCATATGTCCTCCCACTGACACCAACGACGGAGCACTATTACTCCCACTGACACCAACATTTGAGCATATGTCCTCCCACTGACACCAATGAAGGGGCAAAATTCTCCCTAATGACACCAACAATGAGGCACTATTCCTACCAGAACATTTTCTACTCCCACTTGCCTCAATCCAGCCCCCACACAGTCTGAAGGTCAGTATACTAGCCCTTGGTTTAGAAAGTTTGGAGACCCCTGCAGTAGGGATGCACCGATCCGACTTTTTTGGACCCGATACCGATATCTGGCGTTGTGAAATCGCCGATACCGATACCGGAACCGATCCGGAGCTGCACACAAAGCAAGCGGCTGCAGATCAGAGCAAAGCCGCTGCTTCATGTGTACGGCTCCTCCATTCACAGGTGGAGTGCATCTGATATCACTCCGCCTGTGAGCCGGGACTATACAGGAAGTAGCGGCTCCCATCCCATACTACTACTACACCAAGTAAGGGATGGCTGAGCCGTTACCAAGCAAAAACCGGATCGGCCAGTGGATCGGTCAATGTTACCGATCCCCCGATCCAGCTATAATGGCCATATCGGCGCCGAAATCCGATCCGAATATCAGATCGGTGCATCCCTACCCTGCAGTAAAGAAACCAGGTAAGGAAGGCTGGTGCTGCCCTTTTCTTCAATTCTGAAGGTTTCAGTGTACGTTAAAGAAATTAACTCCCATCTTTCATACTGATAAAAGCAGAACTTTTTGTAAACACAGCTGACCGTTCTTCTCTCTGAAATGATCACAGAGTGCGTGTGATCCTTCTATATAGGATTACAGGTCTCTATAATCATTTCACAAGCCCATCCCCCATACAGATAGAAAACACTCCCCTAGGTTCACACTTAAAGAGGAAGTAAACCCTCCTCAGGAAGTTGTACCTATAGGTAAGCCTATGATAAGGCTTACCTATAGGTACTGTAAATATCTCCTAAACATGTACCGTTTAGGAGATATTTACCTTTAATGCAGCCAGTGACGTCACTGGCGCATGCGCTCTGAAGGAACGGCAGATCGTGCCGTTCCTTCAGAGCCCCGTGCCGTGACCGTCGGCTCCCGCGCGCGTGCGCGGGAGTGACGTCACAGCGGCTCCGGCCAATCAGATGGCCGGATGCCGCGATCCCGGAAGACGGGCGACTATACATGTCGCCCGTCATACAGGTAAGCGGACGGCACGGCGGGGGCTCGTTCTAAGGTAAGTATTTCATAATGAGCTAGTATGCGATGCATACTAGCTAATTATGGGTTTCTCTTTCAGGTTGTAAAGAAGAGGAAAAAAAAAATTCTTGGTGTACAACCTCTTTAACCCTTTGATCAGGTTAACCACATTCCCTGCCAATGTCATTATTACGGTAACAGTGCATATTTTTAGCACTGATTACTGTAGTAATGTCACTGGTCCCCCCAAAAGTGTCAAAAATGTCAGTTAGGGGTCCGATCTGTCCGCCGCAATGTCGCCATTACTAGTAAAAAAAAAAAAAAATGACATAAATCTTTCCCCTAGTTTGTAGACAAGATAACTTTTGCACAAACCAATCAAAATCCGCTTATTGCGATTATTTGTACCAAAAATATGTAGCAGAATACAAAAAAGGGGATTCACTCCAGAAATAAAGAGATTATTCTCCCACTCTACAAGACTCTGGTCCGGCCACATCTGGAGTATGCTGTCCAGTTCTGGGCACCGGTCCTCAGGAAGGATGTGCTGGAACTGGAGAAAGTCCAGAGAAGGGCAACAAAAATAATTAGGGGAATGGAGGACATCAGCTATGAGGAAAGACTACAAGCACTGAACTAGGTGTTCATTCACACTGGTACGACTTGTCAGGCGACTTGGTCAGCCTGACAAGTCGCGCACCGTCGCTCCCACTGTGTAGTACAGGAACCGTTCTAATAGGAGCGACACAAGTCGCTCCGACTTAGGAAAAGGGTCCTGTACTACTTGGGGGTGACCTGGAGGCCACTTGCATTGACTTCCATTATGTAAAGTCCGTGCAAGTCGCGCCGAAGTCGCGCTTCACGCGACTTCACAGGTCGCCCCCTAAGTCGGAGCGACCTAATGTGAACAGGGTCTTATTCTCTCTGGAGAAGAGACAATTGAGGGGGGATATGATATCAATGTACAAATACCGTACTGGTGACCCTAGCATACTAGCATAAGGAACAAACTATTCAGAGAAAGGGAATACAATAAGACACGGGGCCACTCACTAAAACTAGAGGAAAAATGGTTTAACCTTAAAATACGTAAGGGGTTCTTCACTGTCAGACCAGTAAGGATGGAATTCTCTTCCACAAGCAGTCGTATCAGCAGGGAACATCGATAGTTTCAAAAAACTATTAGATGGGCACCTTAAAGACCACAACATACAGGGGTATACACAGAGAAGCCATCAGAAATGTTGGGGCCCCTTACACAGCTTTAGGCCTGGGCCCCTCTGGGCCTGACCACCAACATTCCGCAGGGCTCGCCCTCTGATCGTCCCACCAAATCCGCCCACTGGCCATCCCAGGAGTCCTTCAGTGCACCCACTTCTATTTTAACACTCTTACAACCTATTACATGAAAATGAATCCAATCCAGCATAGAGACATCCCCATATATTCAGCAAAGAGACATCCCAATACAGTAAAGAGATGGCCTCATAAATTCAGCAAAGTGACATCCCAATCCAACAAAGAAATAGTCTTATATATTCAGCAAAGTGGCATCCCAATCCAGTAAAGAGACAGCCTCATATATATTCAGAAAAGACACATCCCAATCCAGTAAAGAGACGAACTCTTATATTCAGCAAAGAGACATCTCAATCCAGTAAAGAGACAGCCTCATATATTCAGCAAAGATACATCCCAATCCAGCAAAGAGACATCCCTTCAGCTGCATCGGCTAACTCTGCAGCTGCCCTGTTTTAGCAATTGCTAGTTACTACAGCAGCAACAACTCGGTCTCGTTGGTGGGGGCCTGGGCGGCCGGGCCCCTCGGAATGCCTGGGCCCCCTACATGTGTATGGGCTGTCCACCCCTGATGGCTGCCCTGGAATGTACGGTTAACATCAAACACACGCACATCATAGGTTGAACTGGATGGACTGATGTCTTTTTTCAACCTCACAAACTATGTAAAATTGGCCTAAAAGGATGAAAAATTTTGATTTTTAAATTTTTTACTGGTAATGTTATATAGCAGAATGTGAAAAATATTGTTTTTTTTTTTTCAGAAATGATGCTCTTTTTTTGTTTATAGCACAAAAAATAAAAAATAAATTGCACAGGTGATCAAAAGAAAGCTCTATTTGTGGGTAAAAAAATTACATAAATTTTATTTGGGTACAGCATCGCACGACCGCGCAATTGTCCGTTAAAGTAACGCAGTGCCGAATCGCAAAATAGGGCCTGGTCTTTGAGGGGGCAAATCCTTCCAGTCCAGAACTGGTTAAATGTACATAATATAACTGGATACTAATATTTATAGATAAAGCTGATCCAGGGAATAAACGGTTGCCACTGGGGGGTCAGGAAGGAATTTTTTCCCTTGCTGTAACAAATTGGATCATACTTTGCTGGGGGTTTTTTTGCCTTTCTCTGGATCACCTGTGGGTATAGGATTGGGTATATGGGATTGTATGTTTTTTACTTTTTTTTTCCCTTTTTAACCTAACTATGCAAGAAGCACAGAGATCCAGTGATTAAGTCACTGGATCTAACATTAGGTACCGTATTTATCGGCGTATAACACGCACTTTTTCCTCCTAAAAATGGAGGAAAAAGCAGCAGTGCGTGTTATACGCAGAGGTGAAGGGAGAACGAGCGAGCTCAGTCATCGGAAGTCCCGCCTATGACAGACGTCGCACGTCTCGGCAGAGGAGGCGGGACTTCCGATGACTGCGCTCACTCGTTCTTCCTGCTCCTCGGCCCGGCCCGCCCCCTTCTGCTCTTATGACAGACAGCTAGTCCTTCCTTCTCCTCGACCTGGCCCGCCCCTTCTGCTCTCGGCAATGCTTCCCGGCCTTTTCAAATATGGTCAGTTCCAATGGCGCTTGGGAGGCTGCATATTTGGGCATTGCGCTTGCGAGGCTGCATAATGGACACTGCTGGTGGGCTGCATAATGGACACTGCTGGTGGGCTGCATAATGGACACTGCTGGTGGGCTGCATAATGGACTCTGTTGGTGGGCTGCATAATGGACACTGCTGGTGGGCTGCATTATGGACACTGTTGGTGGGCTGCATTATGGACACTGCTGGTGGGCTGCATTATGGACACTGCTGGTGGGCTGCATTATGGAAACTGCTGGTGGGCTGCATTATGGACACTGCTGGTGGGCTGCATTATGGACACTGTTGGTGGGCTGCATTATGGACACTGCTGGTGGGCTGCATTATGGACACTGCTGGTGGGCTGCATTATGGAAACTGCTGGTGGGCTGCATTATGGACACTGTTGGTGGGCTGCATTATGGACACTGTTGGTGGGCTGCATTATGGACACTGTTGGTGGGCTGCATTATGGACACTGTTGGTGGGCTGCATTATGGACACTGTTGGTGGGCTGCATTATGGACACTGCTGGTGGGCTGCATTATGGACACTGCTGGTGGGCTGCATAATGGACACTGCTGGTGGGCTGCATAATGGACACTACTGGTGGGCTGCATAATGGACACTGCTGGTGGGCTGCATTCATGGGCACTGCTGGTGGGCTGCATGCATGGACACTGCTGGTGGGCTGCATTTATGGACACTGCTGGTGAGGCTGCATTCATGGGCACTGGTGAGATATCATTTGAATTAAAAAAAAAAAAAAATGTTCTGAGTTCAAAGCTGTTTATTTTAAATTTAAGCTTTTTTCCTGAAATTTCTCTCCAAATATTGGGGTGCGTGTTATACGCCGGCGCGTGTTATACGCCGATAAATATGGTATGTTATAAAAACAGAAAGGCTTTATTTAAAGGTTTAATTAATTTTTTGATGAGAGGGAACAGGAGGAATCGAGGAAGGCAAAATATAAGCATATTGAACTTCAGCCTTAAATTACAGGTGCTCTTTGGTGCATCTCAGCAACCTTTGCTTGAAATTTAAAAAAAATCAGATTGCGGTAATTACCAAGTATTCTTGGCTAACACGTTAGCACAAGTGAAATTGCTTGGTAAATACTACAGTTCTTATGACTGCCATCGGCGGGCAGATGTGCAACCGGAATGAAAAATGGGTGATCTGCAAATGGCAGAGAGTTCCCAATGTATTGGAAAAGCTCTGTGTGCAATAATAAGCGCTAATGGTAACTGGAATTACTCTGCAGCTAGCCATTGACACTGCCAGTTATGGCACACACTGCCCACATCGGCTTCATCACCCAGCATGGTCATCCTTAGGCTTCCTCAGAACTAGATTGGTCACATTTTCTTCATGGTTATCCCTCATTTTACACTGAGGTTTTGGAAAGTAAGGGGTTATTCCGACCTCCACCTCCCTTCGCCTCTGACGCACCATGGGAGCAGCTTGCCTGTGTGTCCGATACATGCTCTATCGCCATAGCAACATGCCACGCGAGTGCGGCCACTAACAGCTCCCCGCTGCAGAGCTGAATAGGGGCTATAATAGGGACTGAGGCAGGAGGCACCAAAATTATTAACTGCCAGCCGAGGGAACAGACCGAACACAGTGATCAACAACCTGTCACTCACACAGCTCTCCTGTGTCCAAATGTGTATTATAGCTCCCTTCAATCTACATTACCCTGTACAAATAGGGCCAGACTCATACCCCCTTCTGTCTGTCACCCTGAGGGAGGAGGGACAGACTCATACCCCCTTCTGTCTGTATCACCCTGCAGGAGGAGGACAGACTCATAGCTCCCTTCTGTCTGTATCACCCTGCAGGAGGAGGACAGACTCGTAGCTCCCTTCTGTCTATCACCCTGCAGGAGGAGGACAGACTCATAGCTCCCTTCTGTCTGTATCACCCTGCAGGAGGAGGACAAACTCATAGCTCCCTTCTGTCTGTATCACCCTGCAGGAGGAGAACAGACTCATAGCCTCCTTCTGTCTGTATCACCCTGCAGGAGGAGGACAGACTCATAGCCCCCTTCTGTCTGTATCACCCTGTAGGAGGAGGACAGACTCATAGCCCTCTTCTGTCTGTATCACCCTGCGGAGGAGGACAGACTCATAGCCCTCTTCTGTCTGTATCACCCTGAAGGAGGAGGACAGACTCATACCCCCTTCTGTCTGTATCACCCTGCAGGAGGAGGACAGACTCATAGCTCCCTTCTGTCTGTATCACCCTGCAGGAGGAGGACAGACTCATAGCTCCCTTCTGTCTGTATCACCCTGCAGGAGGAGGACAGACTCATAGCCCCCTTCTGTCTGTATCACCCTGCAGGAGGAGGACAGACTCATAGCTCCCTTCTGTCTATCACCCTGCAGGAGGAGGACAGACTCATAGCCCCCTTCTGTCTGTATCACCCTGCAGGAGGAGGACAGACTCATAGCTCCCTCCTGTCTGTATCAACCTGCAGGAGGAGGACAGACTCATAGCTCCCTTCTGTCTGTATCACCCTGCAGGAGGAGTACAGACTCATAGCCCCCTTCTGTCTGTATCACCCTGCAGGAGGAGGACAGACTCATAGCTCCCTTCTGTCTGTATCACCCTGCAGGAGGAGGACAGACTCATAGCCCCCTTCTGTCTGTATCACCCTGCAGGAGGAGGACAGACTCATAGCCCCCTTCTGTCTGTATCACCCTGCAGGAGGAGGACAGACTCATAGGTCCCTTCTGTCTGTATCACCCTGCAGGAGGAGGACAGACTCATAGTCATCATCTATCTGTGAGTACATAAAGCAGCGGCCTTCAAACTGTAGACTGCAGGCCAAATGCAGCCCTTTGCTTGCCAATATCCAGACCTTGGGGGACCACTCCTCCCACGAAAATGAGGCATAATTCCTTCCACTGACACCAATGATGAAGCACTATTCCTTCCACTCTTACACTGACACCAACAATGAGGCAATATTCTTCCTCCTACTGATCACAGGCACCGTGTAATTTTTTTACTCCCACTGACCACCAAGTCTGATGCATTTTATACTCCCACTGAAGCTGGGGTATTTTCTATTCTCCTTGGCCAAAGTCTGGCCCCACTAAAATCTGAAGTTTGGAGACTCCTGACATAGAGAAGAACAGCTCTAAAATTAATTAAAGAATTACATTAAATTCATACCTCTAGAAGATCTTTGCAGCGTTGTATAAAGGCATCCACTTGTGCAAAAATACTTGTTTGGTCCAAAACCCATCCGACATTGGAAAACCTTTAAAAAAATGAAATCACAATGAGAAGGAAGGACTGACTGACTGCACAGTGCTCTGTGTCACACACAGGGAGAGGTGTCAGTTGGTGGATCACACTCGTAATGAGAACAAGAACATTGCTAAAGATTTTATTTTCGAATTGACACTGGATGATGTCAGCACATTTAGGAAATTACCCCAATACTATACAGGTTTGTAGTATAAAGTATTGGATTAACACATTACAATGTTTTATTGAAACAAACATAGTTATTCTGGTTGAAAAAAGACACAAGTCCACCCAGTTCAACCAACATAGAAAAAAAAAAAAAAAAAAACACACACAAAAACCTCAATATACAGTACATTATCCTATACCCACAGGTGATCCAAAGGAATGCAAAAAAACATGAAAGTATGATCCAATTTGCTACAGTGGGGGAAAAAATTCCTTCCTGGATCAACTTTACCTATTATAGTTAGCATCCAGTTATATTATGTGTATGTATGAAAGAATCCAGGCGTTTCTTAAAACGATCTACTGAGTTGGCAAGAACAAGCTCTTGAGGGAGTCTAATCCACATTTCACAGCTCTTACTGTGAAGAAACCTTTCAGTCTTTGGAGATTAAATCTCTTTTCTCCAGGCATAAAGAGTGCCCCCTTGTCCTCTGTGATGACCTTAACGTGAATAACTCAACACCAAGTTCACTATATGTACCACTTATGTATTTGTACATGTTGCTCATATTCCCACTTATGTATTTATACATGGTGATCATATCCCCCTTATGTATTTATACATGGTGATCATATCTCCCTTTATGGATTTATACATGGTGATCATATCTCCCCTTATGTATTTATACATGGTGATCATATCCCCCCTTATGTATTTATACATGGTGATCATATCTCCCCTTATGTATTTATACATGTTGATCATATCTCCCTTTATGTATTTATACATGGTGATCATATCCCCACTTATGTATTTATACATGGTGATCATATCCATGCACCATGTATCCCCTTCAGTCTGGATTTCGCGCTCAACATTCCACTGAAACTGCTCTCCTTAAACTCACAAATGACCTACTAACAGCTAACACCAATGGACACTACCCTGTACTACTCCTCCTGGACCTCTCTGCTGCCTTTGACACAGTAGACCACCCCCTCCTCCTTAAAAAACTCCACTCCTTTGGCCTCCGTGACCGTACTCTTCACTGGTTCTCATCCTACCTATCCCAACGCACCTTCAGTGCTACTTACAACTCTACTACCTCCTCTCCTTTTCCTTTCTCTGTTGGGGTCCCCCAAGGGTCTGTCCTTGGACCACTCCTTTTCTCAATCTACACCTCCTCCCTGGGTCAGCTGATTGCCTCCCATGGCTTTCAATATCATCTCTACGCTGATGACACCCAAATCTATCTCTCCACCCCTCAGCTCACTCCTTCAGTCTCCTCACGCATCACCAGCTTACTAACAGACATATCAGTCTGGATGTCACATCACTTCCTCAAACTCAACCTGTCCAAAACCGAGCTCATGGTATTTCCTCCCCCACGGTCCTCTTCCCCTGATTTCTCTGTCAACATCAACGGCACAACTATCAACCGGTCTGTAACAATCCTACAGGCTCACCTGAGTCAGAGGACTGCTGGCCGGAGGTAGGTGTGGAGCCCAGTGGCAAGGACCGCAGGCCGGTAGTAGGTGCAGGAAGTCTGGCAGAGGCGTGGTCAGATAATCCAGGTTGGCTACGGTGGTAGCAGTGCTGGATGCCGGATGGACACCAGGTAGTACTCTGCTGAGGACACGGGTTCACCTGAGGTGCGGAAACTAAGTGCTAGCTGGTTTTCACTAGAGCCCCTGATGGTGGGGATAGACTGCGCTGCAAGCTAACACCAGGTCGCGGTCCCCAGGATCACCCAGCTAGGCAGAGTGCAGGTTCGGTCCGGAGGTGGAGAAGCAGACAAGGGACAACCAGAGAGAAGTCAGACGAGCCAAAGGTCGGGGCGGGCAGCAGTAAGCGTGGTCAGACAATCCGGATCGGCAACAGAGGTAGCAGTTCATTAGGTAGGGACAAAGCAGGAGAGTAGTCGGTAGTCAGGTCCTGGTCAGCAGTGGATTTGTGGTAGTAGATAGAGCAGCAGATGAGGAGAAGCTTGATCAAGGCTCAGGAGCTCAATAATCAGCAAGCTTGAGTGCAAGGGGCTGGACTTATATAGGGAAGTACCAGGTGTGGGGAATCAAGGGTGATGAGCAAGGCTTGGCAAGACTAAGGTTAAAATAATAGGCTTCAGGGAAGAATGTCCAGAGAGGACGGTAGCCTAGTAAGCAGGGCTACCGCCTGGGATGTGGCTGGTCACGGGTTCGAATGCCGACAGTACTCGCCCCCCTTCCAAGGTGACCTCCGGGCACCGCAGGGGAAGGCTTACCGGGCGCCGTTGGTGGAACTCTTTTACCAGTCTGGGGGCGTGGACGTTTTCTTCTGGTTCCCAGGAGTTATCCTCGGGAGGGTAACCCTCCCACCCAATTAGATATTGTAGTCTTCCCCGGTGGATCCTGGAGTCGAGGATGTTTGCGACAGTGTATTCTTCTTCACCCTGCACCCTCACGGGTGGTGGAGGGGGCGAGTGGCGGCCTGTGAAGGTGTTCTCCACGTATGGCTTGAGGAGGGAGCAATGGAAGACAGGGTGCACCCTAATGGAGTCCGGAAGATCGAGCCGGAACGTGACCTCATTAATTTGAGCGGAGATCCGGAATGGACCCATGTATTTTTGGGCCAACTTTTTGGAGGGGATCTTCAATCTGAGGTTACTGGTGGACAGCCACACCTTGTCTCCCACATGGAAGCCCGGGGTGGGTTTGCGGCATCTGTCTGCTCCCTGTTTAAAGCGCCTCTGGGCGAGCTGGAGGTTGTTTATAATGTTCTTTTGTGCCTCCTGTAGGGATGTTAGGCGTTCTGCCACTGCTGGGAGGTTGGAGGCGACAGGTAGGTGGGGAATGAACACCGGGTGCGAGCCTGTGTTAGCAAAGAAGGGGCTATGCTTGGTTGAGCTGTGCTCAGCATTGTTGTAGGCGAACTCAGCCGTGGAGAGATGGTCAAGCCGTCATCCTGCAGGTGGGAGCTGAAACAGCGTAGGTACTGCTCTAGGGTCTGATTAGTTCTCTCCGTCTGCCCGTTTGACTGAGGGTGGAAGGCGGAGGACAGGTTCACCTTAACCCCGAGCGCCAAGCAGAAGTTCTTCCAGAACTTAGAGGCAAATTGTACGCCTTGGTCGGAGACCACGTCGTCCGGGATCCCATGCAGCCTGAAGACCTCTCTGAGAATAAGATCGGCCGTCTGTTTGGCAGTGGGTAGGCCTTTGTAGGGGATGAAATGGGCCATCTTGGTAAGGCGGTCCACTACGACCAGGATGGTGTTCATCCCTTTTGAAGGAGGAAGGTCTACCACAAAGTCCATGGAGATCGAGCCCCAGGGGCGGGAGGGAATGGGGAGAGGTTGTAACAGACCCACGGGAGAGGAACGAGGAGTCTCATTGTGAGCACAGACCGTGCACGAGGAGATGTACCTCTTGATGTCCTCCTTGTATGTTGGCCACCAGAAGGAGTGGGAGAGAAGCTCCTGAGTCTTTCTTGTGCATAGATGACCGGCCAGCTTGGAGTCATGGTTGAGTCTGAGTACTTCGAGCCGTGCGATTTCTGGTACATATAACTGTAGGTCCTGATGAAACCAATGACCGTTCTTAAACGTAAGGCTGACATTCCTTGTGGGGTGGGCGAGAAAGGGGTCATTTTCGTATCCTTCCTTGATTGTGCCCAGGAGTTATTTAGAGTAGGTGGCCCCTATGACCCTTCTCTCAGGTAGGATGTTGTCTTGGCCCTTGTTACACTGCGAGGGCTCTGAAAACATTCTGGAGAGGGCGTCAGCCTTACCGTTCTTTGATCCGGGGCGATAGTTAATGAGAAAGTTGAAGTGGGAAAAGAATAGGCTCCATCTGGCCTGTCTAGCTGAGAGTCTCTTAGCGCTGCGGATGAACTCGAGGCTCTTGTGGTCAGTTAGTATGATTATGGGGTTGGTGGCTCCCTCCAGTAGGTGTTTCCACTCGGAGAAGGCATCCTTGATCGCCAGTAGTTCCTTGTTCCCGATGTCATAATTCCTCTCAGAGGGGGACATCTGGCGGGAGAAATATGCGCATGGGTGTAGTAGCATCTTCTCCCCTGACCGTTGTGACAGAACAGCCCCCACCGCGGAGACAGATGCATCCACTTCGACTGTAAATGGCAGCTCGGTGTTCGGGTGGATTAGGATTGGAGCAGAAGTGAAGAGGAGTTTCAACTTGGTGAAGGCCTCCTGTGCCTCGGGTGTCCAGAAGAAGGGGACTGCTTTCTTGGTGAGTTGGGTGATTGGTGCTATGACCTTGGAGAAGTTCCGAATAAACTTCCGATAGAAGTTGGCAAAGCCAATGAATCTTTGTATCTCCTTCTCGTTTCTCGGAATGGGCCAGTTCATCACGGCTTGGACCTTCCCGGGGTCCATGCTTAGGCCCTCTGGGGAGATGATGTATCCGAGGAACTGAGTGGTGGTTCGCTCAAACTCACATTTCTCTAGCTTGATATAGAGAGAGTTCTGTCGGAGTCTCTGCAGTACCCTGCGGACGTGTTTGCGGTGCTGCTCGATGTCTTCAGAGAAGATCAAGATGTCGTCCAGGTAAACAACTACAAACAGATCGAGCATGTCCCTGAGGACGTCGTTAATAAAGTGCAGGAAGGTGGTGGGAGCATTGCAGAGTCCAAAAGGCATGACTAGGTACTCGAAGTGACCATAACGTGTCCAAAAGGCAGTCTTCCACTCATCCCCAGGGCGGATTCAGACGAGGTTGTAGGCCCCTCGAAGGTCTTGTTTTGTGAAAATCTTCGCTGCCCGGAGTCTCTCGAGGAGTTCTGAAATCAGTGGGAGTGGGTACCGGTTCTTTACGGTTATGTCGTTAAGCTTCCTGTAGTCAATGCTGGGACGTAGGGAGGAGTCTTTTTTCTCTACGAAGAAAAAGGGGGCTCCCGCAGGGGAGGTAGAGGGCCGGATGAACCCCTTCCTTAGGTCCTGGTCCAGGTACTCTATCAAGGCCCTGAGTTCAGGCTTCGAGAGGGGGTAGATACTGCCAAAGGGTATTTCGGCCCCGGGCAACAGTTCTATAGGGCAGTCATAGGGTCGGTGTGGTGGCAGCTTGTCTGCGTTTTTCTTGTCGCAGACATCCGGGAACTCACGGTATTGAGGGGGTAGCAGATCCTTGACTGATAGTTCAAAGATGGTGGTGTCTTCAGGTGGAAGGACGGGTTTGTGGGAGCAATTCAGCGAGCAGAACTCAGAAGGGAACCTTATGCAGCGGGTTTCCCAGTCCACCGAGGGGTTATGGGTGGCCAACCATGGGATGCCCAAGATCACCGGGAACTTCGGGGAGGCGATCAGCGAGAAGTGGATCTTCTCATGTTGATCGGGTTCTATAAGGAGTTGTAGTTCGATGGTCTCGTGAGTCGCCGGCCCCGAGGAGAGTGGGGATCCGTCGACGGTTTCCAGGTCAACAGGGGCTGCCTTGATTGTCAGTGGAATATTCTTTTCGCAGGCGAAGGTTAGGTCCATGAAGTTGCCTCCCACCCCGGAGTCTAACATCGCAGAACAGGGGAATTGTCGCCCCTCAATGTCGATGAGGATGGGGACGATGAAGTGGGATCCATGAGCCGCCGTGTTGTTATCTTCAGGGGCTGCTGCCGGGGTTGGAGTCTGTGATTGCTCCTTTAGCTCCGTGATGGCAATAGTTCTTCGAATCTTATTGGGACATTTGATGGAAAAATGACCCGGCTCTCCCCAGTAGAGGCAGAGGTTTTCGGCCAGCCGTCTCTCCTTCTCAGGCAGAGTGCAGGTTCGGTCCGGAGGTGGAGAAGCAGACAAGGGACAACCAGAGAGAAGTCAGACGAGCCAAAGGTCGGGGCGGGCAGCAGTAAGCGTGGTCAGACAATCCGGATCGGCAACGGAGGTAGCAGTTCAGTAGGTAGGGACAAAGCAGAAGAGTAGTCGGTAGTCAGTTCCTGGTCAGCAGTGGATTTGTGGTAGTAGATAGAGCAGCAGATGAGGAGAAGCTTGATCAAGGCTCAGGAGCTCAATAATCAACAAGCTTGGGTGCAAGGGGCTGGACTTATATAGGGAAGTACCAGGTGTGGGGAATCAAGGGTGATGAGCAAGGCTTGGCAAGACTAAGGTTAAAATAATAGGCTTCAGGGAAGAATGTCCAGAGAGGACGGTAGCCTAGTAAGCAGGGCTACCGCCTGGGATGTGGCTGGTCACGGGTTTGAATCCCGACACCATCCACCCATGCCAAGGTCCTAGGTATAATCCTGGACTCTGAACTATCCTTTCAGCCACACATCCAGTCACTGTCCAAAGCTAGCCACCTCAACCTCCGCAACATCTCCAAGATATGTCCCTTCCTAACCAATGATGCCACAAAGCTTCTAATCCACTCCCTGGTTATGTCTCGTCTCGATTACTGCAACTCCATTCTCATTGGCTTACCTTTAAAAAGACTATCCCCCCTTTAGTCCATCATGAACGCTGCTGCCAGGCTCATCCACCTTGCAAACCGCTCTGTGTCTGCTACCCCCCTTTGCCAATCCCTCCATTGGCTGCCACTCAATCAACTAATTAAATTCAAGCTACTGACCATAACCTACAAAGCTATCCATAACTTGGCGCCCCGCTACATCACTAATCTGGTCTCAAAATACCGACCAACTCGTTCTCTTCATTCCTCCCAGGACCTCCTGCTCTCTAGCTCCCTTGTAACCACTTTCTATGCTCGCCTCCAGGACTTCTCCCGAGCTTCTCCCATCCTCTGGAATGCTCTACCCCCATCTGTTCGACTATCTCCAACTTTGACTACTTTCAGACGATCCCTGAAAACACATCTCTTCAGAGAAACCTATCTGGCAACCACCTAACAACTGTGCTCTTATTTTCTCCATCAGCCCAACCCCACAGTTATCACCTCTTGTATCTCTTGACCGTCCCTCTTAGATTGTAAGCTCTAACGAGCAGGGTCCTCTGATTCCTTCTGTATTGAAGTGTATTGTATTTGTACTGTCTACCCTGAAGTTGTAAAGCGCTGCGTAAACTGTCGGCGCTATATAAATACTATATAATAATATCCCCACTTATGTATTGTTGATCATAACCCCCCCACCCTTAACCACTTTACCTCCGCTTACATGGAGGCTACTGCGGCAAAGTGCCGCGATCCCGTCCAGCGACGTAGACCTACGTCGCTGGACTCCGCCCCTTGTGGGCGGCGCTCGCGCGCCGCCGGAGGCTCGCGCGCCGCCGGAGGCTCGCTCCCGCTGTGTTCATTCACAGCGGGAGTCGGGCCAGCGGAGGAGCAGCGGCGATTGCCGCTGCTCTGCCCCGATCGTCGGGGATCGAGTCTGGAGATCCGCCCGCTGTATGTAAACACAGCAGGCGGATCTCCATAGTGACAGGGACTGACAGATCGGAGTGTTCAGCATAGCTGGACATCCGATCTGTCCTTCTGTCACACAGTCACCTCCCCCCCTACACGTCAGTAAGCACCAGGCATACATTAACCCCTCCCTCTCCAATAAAATTAACCCCTTCCCTGCCAGTGTCATTTTTACAGTAACAGTGCATATATATAGCACTGATTACTGTAGAAATGTCACTGGTACCCCCAAAAGTGTCAAAAATGTCAGTCAAGGGTCCGATCTGTCCGCCGCAATGTCGCAGTCCCGCAAAAAAAAATCGCAGATCACCGCCATTACGCGTTAAAAAAAAACCACCAAAAATGACAGAAATCTTTCCCTTAGTTAGTAAACGCAATAACTTTTGCGCAAACCAATCAAAATACGCTTATTGCGATTTTTTTTTACTAAACATAGGTAGCAGAAAACAAATTGGGCAAAAATTTTAAAAAAATTTGATTTTTACATTTTTTTGGGGGGGAATTTCATATAAAAAAATGTGAAAAATATTGTTATTTTTTCAAAATAAACGCTCTTTTTTTGTTTATAGCGCAAAAAGTAAAAATCGCACAGGTGATCAAATACCACCAAAAGAAAGCTCTGTTTGTGGGAAAAAAAGGACGTAAATTTCGTTTGGGTACGGCGTCGCACGACCGCGCAATTGTCAGTTAAAGTCGCACAGTGCCGAATCGCAAAAAGTGGCCTGGACGGAAGACAGCAAAATCCTCCGGTGGTAAAGTGGTTAATCTCCTCTTCTTATAAGAGAATAAATTCAGTTCCTCTAATCTTTCCACATACTGAACTGCATATTCAAGGTGAGATCTTAGTAATGATTTGTACAGGGGCAAAAATGATATCTCACTTTCTGGAGTCCATGCCTCTCAATACAAGAAAGGATTTTGCTTGCTTTGACAGCTTGGCATTGCATGCTATTATGATCTACCAGAACACCCAGATCCTTCTCCACCATTGATTCCCCCAGTTGTTCCCCCCTAGTATGTATGATGCATGCATATTCTTAGCCCCCAAGTGCATAACTTTACATTTATCAACATTAAACCTCATTTGCCACCTAGTTGCCCAATTAAACAGTGCACAATTGACTTTGGCAGAGGTGAAAATAATCCATCCAAATCTGTTTTAAATACACTAAAGCTCTAGAACTATTCATATACTGCTTATCATGCTTATAATTTGGAATAATTATTTAACAAAGGGCCATTCTTCCTCCCACTGACCACCAATGTAAGGAGCATTCTTTCTCCAACTGACACCAATGTAAAGGGGATAGTCTTCCTCTGGCTGATTCCTAATGTAAAGGACATTCTTTCTCCTGCTGACAGCAATATAAGGGGACATTCTTTTTCCCAACTGACACCAATGTATAGGGAAGAGGGCATTGGTCCTCTGACACCAAAGAACAGGGTTTTTCTTTCTTTTCCAATTGACACCAATGTAAGGGGGATTTGTCCTGCCACTGATACCAATAAAATGGGTGTTCTTTTTTCAACTGACACCCATGTAAGGAGATATTCTTCCTCCAGCTGACCCCAATTGAAGGGGGAATTTTTCCATTGACGATCTATGTACAAGACATTCCTCCTCCTGTTGACACCAATATAAAGAGACATTCTTCGTATAACTAACCACAGATTTAACAGTTTGAAAGTATTTGTATTTAAGTATTTAAGAGTATTTGTCCTCCCACTGACCATCAATGTAAGGTGGCACTCCTTCTCCTACTGACCCCCACTCTAAGAGGGAAGTCCTACTGTACATCCAACTGACACCATTGTAAGGAGGCATTCTTCCTTACATTGACCCCCTATTTTATGGGGGCAGTTTTCCTCCCACTCACCACTGATGTAAGGAGATGTTTTTTTATCCCACTGACACCAAAGAAATGGGACATTCTTCCTCCCACTGACACCAAAGTAAGGTGCATTTTTTCCCCCACTTACACCAATATAAGTGGGCAATCTTCCTCATGTTGACACCAATGTTAGAGGGAATTCTTCTTCCAGCTCACACCGATGTAAGAGGCATTCTTTCTCTGACTCCAGAGTAAGCAAAAAATCTTTCACCCACTGACACCAATGTAAATAGACATTCCTTATCCCTTGCTGACACCAATGATAAGAGACCTTCTTTTCACACTGACATTGGCGTAAAAGGAAGTTCTTCTTTCAACTGGCACTGGTGTAAGTAGACATTGTTTTTCCCACTGACGCTAATGAAAGGGACATTCTTCCTTCCACTGACCACCAATTTAAGGCAGTATTCTTTCTCCCACTGTCCACCAGTGTAAGGGGTTTTCCTTCTTTCCACTGACCAGCAATGTAAAGTGGTATTTTTCCTCAAACTGACCACTAATTTAAGGGGGCATTCTTTTTCCCACTGACCACCAACACAGGGGGCTTCTTTCTTCCCATTACCCACCAATGTAAGGATGCTCTCTTCCTCCGACTGACCACTAATGTAAGGGACATTCTTTTTCCCACTGACCAACAACAAAGGGGGCCTCTTTCTTCCCATTAACCACCAATGTAAGGATGTGCTCTTCCTCCCACTGACAACTAAATGTAAGGGGCATTCTTTTTCCCACTGATTAACAACAAAGGGGGCCTCTTTCTTCCCATTAACCACCAATGTAAGGATGTGCTCTTCCTCCCACTGACCACTAATGTAAGGGGCATTCTTTTTCCCACTGATCAACAACAAAGGGGGCCTCTTTCTTCCCATTAACCACCAATGTAAGGATGTGCTCTTCCTCCCACTGACCACCAATGTAAGGGTCACTCTTCTTTTTAAAATCAACTGCCCACCAAAATCAAAGGGGCAGTTGAAAAAAGAATGCCACCTTACACTGGTAGTCAGTTGGGAGGAAGAATGTCCCCTTACGTTGGAGGTCTACTTTATAAGTAATTTTTTTTTTGTAAACTAAACAAATATTTTATATCTCTTACCAACTAACCTACTGCTTATCCTATATTTTTAGTATGAACATAAATGCTGATTTTCTACTTGAAATGAAGAGGGAAACACAAACGCCATTTCACTTCCCTGGATGCAGACAGATTGCTTCCTGGGCTGATCTTCTTCCCCTAAGTTCATGTAACCTCTTACTGTGCAGATACATAAGGGTATACACAATGGATAGCCATGGCTCCCGCCAGCCTGTCATTGATTTGTACAGGCTTTCTGGCAATGGCTATCTACAAACACCTGCGCTTCTGGCAGCAGATATTCGCAGTATACAGTACATGCCCCAACAAGCCAGTTTAGCTGTGTGAAAGAGGCTTAAGTTTTGAGTTGAACAGTAGAGTGTATATTTACCCCATGGCTGTTCCCTCTTGTACGCACCTTTGATGGACCTGCGTGGCACTCATATATTGCTCCTTCCAAGCTGTGCAGCACAGGATACAGTCATTTAACACCTGGCGGCTAGAGGCAATGTACCCATCGAAGATGTGATCAAGGGAAATCTCTCGGCTGCAGAGCCGGATCAGTTCATTGCTGACCTGAAAAGACAAAGTATATGTTTTGTGTGTCTTATTGGCACATCTCCACTGTTTCTAAGTACGTACAGAGCGCGCATAGAATATCAGCTAAGGGCAACTATTTTAAGGATAGAAAACATGGCCCCTTACTTATCGCAAAGAAGACCTTGAATTGAAGAGATGAATGTGGAAGCCCTGAAGTGACACAGTGTTCCAGGAGAACAAAGGAAGGCAGACTAAGCAAGCATTATGTGCTTGCAAGTATTAGGTTCAATAGGATACACAGTCAAGTAAACCATAGAAATATGAATAGATTAAATTTGATGAATTTTTATCTGTGAAATATTGTCCCTTTAAAAGGAAAACACCATGTATATTGATAATTTACAGTATATGTATATTTTATAAAAGTTAGCTTTTCACTTCAATCTGCAGCCATAATTTTTAAAATGGAACTCAAAGAGAAAAAGTACTTTTTCAGTAGTGATTGGTTCAGAGAAGTCACGTCCCCATCAAAGTCTCCCCTTACTTCAGAGTCCCCATCTGAGATCCCCATATTACATCAGAGTTTCCCCTTACATCAGTGTCTCAGAGTACCCCTTACTGTTGGGGAAGGGTGGAAGCGGAGACTGTACACAGCTTCAACCTGGATAAAATGTTCTAGAGGGCTGCCTGTGGCCCGCGGGCCGCATTTTGGAGATCCCTTTTCTAGAGAGAACGTGTAATCTAGTTTAAATGCCTAAAACAAAAATCCATGCCAAAGAGAATACAACACAACATGACTATTACCTTTATTAACCAAAAAATACTCTTCTGTGCCCTTCTCTGATTTTGTTTCACTTTGTTACTGAGTTCTCTTACTGGCCACTGAGGCACTCTCAAAAGACAGAGAAGTGACAGTTGTCAGAGCTTAGCTATTAAGCCAAGGAAAGGCAAGCCACAGTAACAAACAAACTAAATCAGTGGGGACAACAGGAGAAGCTTTTCTTGCTAATGAAGGTACTGGCAGTCGGCATCTTGCAGTGTCTGCATTTAGGCAATAGCTTTACTTCTATAAGCTTAAAATGGTGTAGAGGTTCACAAGAACGGACAGCTGTGATGGTAGCAGTCTCCAATCCCACGACTGTGATCAGAATTTGATGACTGCACTCCCAGGATCACCCTGTGCAGAGATTCTCCAGCTCTGAGCATCAGCAGATGAATCACTGGGGTAGGCTAACTCCATAGTTAATCCTTTACACACTAAACGGTAGCCCCCACCACATGTTTTAAAGGAATCACTGTTAACAGCAATTCTAACAAATTAACAAATATCTATAATATTCACTGCCACACCAGACTGGAATACAACAGAAGGGAAAAATATGGTAACGTTCTTCAAAGATGCAGGGATTCTTTAACTTCCATTTAAGCGCAATCAGAGAGTCAGCTTAACACTTATTAAACATCCTTTTAATGAAAGGAAGAAAAATAATGCAAGGAAAATATTTTTAGAAAAGGGATATAAGAAGAGAGACAATAGCAAGTCCAGCTAACTTCATAGTAAGTCCACTTCTGACAGGATCACTGGTCCTGAGACATGAATCTTAGCATTCTGGCAGGGTTCTGGTGGAAAACAAAAGCTCACAAGCTGCAGATGCAACCCTACTTTCTGGTCTTTGCTGAAGACATTTACAGAAATTACATAACCAACCAAAGGGTCCAAGGGGTGTGCTGAAAGAGTGTTAAAGTGTTTATGATGTTTCACTGGACACTTCCTCAATGTCAGTTTTTCTAACCAAGGTGTCTGTTTAAAAAACAGAGAAAAGCCGTGATCTTCGGGATCACGGCTGATCTCTAGTGTGTTCCAGTTTATGTAGCTGAGATGAGGAGCAGAATACATGTTCTCTGCATTGAAAGGGGGCACGCTGGTCTCTCTGCATTGAAAGGGGGCACGCTGGTCATTCTGCATTGAAAGGGGGCACGCTGGTCTCTCTGCATTGAAAGGGGGCAAGCTGGTCTCTCTGCATTGAAAGGGGGCACGCTGGTCATTCTGCATTGAAAGGGGGTACGCTGGTCTCTCTGAGTTGAAAGGGAGCACGCTGGTCATTCTGCATTGAAAGGGGGCACGCTGGTCATTCTGCATTGAAAGGGGGCACGCTGGTCATTCTGCATTGAAAGGGGGGAACGCTGGTCATTCTGCATTGAAAGGGAGCACTCTGGTCATTCTGCTTTAAAAGGGGGCACGCTGGTCATTCTGCTTTGAAAGGGGGCACGCTGGTCACTCTGCCTTGAGAGGGGGCACGCTGGTCTCTCTGCATTGAAAGGGGGCACGCTGGTCATTCTGCATTGAAAGGGGGCACGCTGGTCTCTCTGCATTGAAAGGGGGCATGCTGGTCATTCTGCATTGAAAGGGGGCACGCTGGTCTCTCTGCATTGAAAGGGGGCACGCTGGTCTCTCTGCATTGAAAGGGGGCACGCTGGTCATTCTGCATTGAAAGAGGGCACGCTGGTCGTTCTGCATTGAAAGGGGGCACGCTGGTCACTCTGCATTAAAAGGGGGCATGCTGGTCTCTGCATTGAAAGGGGGCAAGCTGGTCTCTCTGCATTGAAAGGGGGCATGCTGGTCTCTCTGCATTGAATGGGGGCACGCTGGTCTCTCTGCATTGAATGGGGGCACGCTGGTCATTCTGCATTGAAAGGGGGCACGCTGGTCATTCTGCATTGAAAGGGGGCACGTTGGTCATTCTGCATTGAAAGGGGGCACGCTGGTCTCTCTGCATTGAAACGGGGGAATGCTGGTCTCCCTGCATTGAAAGGGGGCTCGCTGGCCATTCTGCATTGAAAGGGGGCATGCTGGTCTCTCTGCATTGAAAGGGGGCACGCTGGTCTCTCTGCATTGAAAGGGGGCACGCTGGTCATTCTGCATTGAAAGGGGGCACGCTGGTCACTCTGCATTGAAAGGGGACACACTGGTCATTCAAACTTGTATTTAGATGCATTTTACTTTACTTACATCAGTGTTTTCATAACAAACAATACATGTGCTTAGGGGGTAAGGGTTCTTTAACTAAACTAGTGGAAGAGACTCGAGTGCTAAAATCCCACGGGTTAGGGGGCGCAAATTACTTTCCTTGCCCCGGGTGCTGACAACCCACGCTACGCCACTGTCTCGATTAGTTTTGCACATCGAGAGACTGAAATTTTTGCCCATTCCTCCTTGCAAAACAGCTCGAGCTCAGTAAGGTTGGTTGAAGAGCGTTTGTGAACAGCAGTTTTCAGTTACTTTCACAGATTCTCGATTGGATTCAGGTCTGGACTTTGACTTGGCCATTCTAACACCTGGATATGTTTATTTGTGAACCATTCCATTGTAGATTTTGCTTTATGTTTTGGATCATTGTCTTGTTGGAAGACAAATCTCCCTCCCAGTCTCAGGTCTTTTGCAGACTCCATCAGGTTTTCTTCCAGAATGGTCCTGTATTTGGCTCCATCCATCTTCCCATCAATTTTAACCATCTTCCCTGTCCCTGCTTAAGAAAAGCAGGCCCAAACCATGATGCTGCCACCACCATGTTTGACAGTGGGGATGGTGTGTTCAGGGTGATGAGCTGTGTTGCTTTTACGCCAAACATAACCTTTTGCATTGTTGCCAAAAAGTTCGATTTTGGTTTCATCTGACCAGAGCACCTTCTTCCACATGTTTGGTGTGTCTCCCAGGTGGCTTGTGGCAAACTTTAAACGACACTTTTTATGGATATCTTTAAGAAATGGCTTTCTTCTTGCCACTCTTCCATAAAGGCCAGATTTATGCAGTATATGACTGATTGTTGTCCTATGGACAGAGTCTCCCACCTCAGCTGTAGATCTCTGCAGTTCATCCAGAGTGATCATGGGCCTCTTGGCTGCATCTCTAATCAGTCTTCTCCTTGTATGAGCTGAAGGTTTGGAAGATTTGCAGTGGTCTGATACTCCTTTCATTTCAATATTATCGCTTGCACAGTGCTCCTTGGGATGTTTAAAGCTTGGGAAATCTTTTTGTATCAAAATCCGGATTTAAACTTCTCCACAACAGTATCTCGGACCTGCCTGGTGTGTTCCTTGTTCTTCATGATGCTCTCTGCGCTTTAAACGGACCTCTGAGACTATCACAGTGCAGGTGCATTTATACGGAGACTTGATTACACACAGGTGGATTCTATTTATCATCATTAGTCATTTAGGTCAACATTGGATCATTCAGAGATCCTCACTGAACTTCTGGAGAGAGTTTGCAGCACTGAAAGTAAAGGGGCTGAATAATTTTGCACGCCCAATTTTTCAGTTTTTTATTTGTTAACAAAGTTTGAAATATCCAATAAATTTCATTCCACTTCATGATTGTGTCCCACTTGTTGTTGATTCTTCACAAAAAATAACAGTTTTATATCTTTATGTTTGAGGCCTGAAATGTGGCAAAAGGTCCAAAAGTTCCAGGGGGCCGAATACTTTCGCAAGGCACTGTGTGTATATATATATATATATATATATATATATATATATATATATATATATATATAATTTTTTTTTTTTTGCTATATTTTTTCCTGTAAAAGCGGAGTTACCCTTTGAAAAGGAGACCATCAAATGAAGTTCAGCTCATACTATCATTACATGCATTAGCCCCAGTTACCAGTGTACAAGATTTTTCGCTATGGTAAGCCTTTACAGAACTGACAGCTCAGCGATCAGTCATATTAATATGTGCACCCGAGTTAAAATTCATCGGCCAACTTTTGGAAAGATGAAAATAAATACTAACTCATTAACAGAGTCGCTCAGGCTTCTAAACAGGCTCTTGCCCCAGGCAACTGATTAGACTTCATGGCTGCAATCTGTATCTTGACAATAAAAAGAGGCAGCGGAATATGAGATCTATGGCTGCAAAAACAGCGCGACAAACACCAGAATCGAAGCGATTAGTCATTCATTTGAAGCTTCTCTGGCCCTAGGCGGGTGGCTAGATGTTTTAACTGTATATTGGCATTTCATAATGTCTCTGCTGTTGAATGAAGTGACACAAAAACGAACCAGGGGCCATGGAAACCGCTCATCAAAAAATAGAATTTTATTAGCTGAGAAGGGGCACTCATGCTTCTGATTCCCCCCTCCTCCCCCTATCCAGGCCCTAGGCACATGACTAGTGCTCTTTGCTGTAATCTGAATCTTGACATTTCGCAATTTATATGCATTTTGGTAAAATTGCAACTGAGACAATCACAGGGCTGTGGGCACAGATCTACAAAGATCAGCCTGGTATCCATGCAGGAAAAGACATTTCTTCCTCTGAAGTCCTTTAAGCCATTGGCACTTAATGTAGATTCGGGACTTATGCCAACTTTTTCTGTGTCTTATATCAAGTTAATCATCATGGAGTCTAAAAACATTAGAAAATTAGATAACTCATGGGGCAACGCGATGGAAAGGGAGTTGATGAAGAAGGATCACAAGGGGGAGCTCTACTTGTTCCCCTGTGCTGGGTAGCCCCAATGTGGTTTCTGGAGCACCATGTGGATCAGTATGGCGTATTTACGGAAAACAGTCAGGGACTTCCTTTCTGCATTTCTAACGTGCTTATATTTTGCTTTCCCTGGTTTCTTTACCCCCCTTTACCAGTCAGAGCTGGGTGCCAGCAGCTCTGACTGGTTCCTGCCTCTCTTCCCACATACCTGCAGGAGAGAGTGGTGACGAAAGGTCAGGTGGAGAAACCAGTGACAGCTGCTGGGGACCCTGGAGATCAATACTCCCGAGAGTGAGAATTTGTGATTGTGATAACACAGTAACTATTTAAAGTAACTTGTTATGTACTTTACTAACAGTGCCAATGTGGCGGCTCTCAACAAAGATGGAAAGTGAGCTGATGAAGAAGGATCACAAGGGGGAGATCTTCTTGTTCCCCTGCGCTGGGCTTGAAGCCCCAAGGTGGTTTCTGCATAACCATGTGGATCAGTGCAGGTTTTTTTTGGAAAACAGTCAGGGACTTCTGCATTTCTCGCGTGTAGGGCAGTCCACTGAAATGGATCGGCTGCCTTAAGCGCCATCCACAGAAATGAGCGAAAAATACATGGAGACATGCAGGCGCCTGGTCGCACCTCTAGGTGTGAACCAAGCCTAAAGCTGGAGATTAGGCTGCCTAAATTTTGCTTTCCCTGGTTCCTTTACCCCATGGGTGTCCAACCTTTTGGCCTCTCTGGGCCACATTGAGTGTAGAGAAATTTTCTCGGGCCGCATATAAAATATATACTATAGTTAAGGTATGTAATCAACTGCCGCCCCCCGCACTAATTTAACACAACTAGAGGATGATCAAATGAAATGGAATCAGTATACAGAGGTTTACTTCTTCTGAGAGACAATAAAGGAACACTCTAACCACCATGACCACTTCGGTGATATGAAGTGGTCATGGTGGTAGGAGTCAGAAACACTGCACATGCTCGCATCCCCCCCCACCTTAGCTTCTGCCTACTGTTAGTTGGAAGCTGCTGTGGCCGTGCCCCCGACCCCTATTCCTACCTTGCCAGCAAAAAAAAAATTGTCAAGGGGCAGTGGGCCGCATTGCCTGCGGTTCTGGGCCGCATGCGGCCCTCGGGCCGCAGTTTGGACATGCCTGCTTTACCCCCTTCATAAAAATTATGTTTTTTTTTTTTAATTAACCCTTTCTATCTTTAAACCCCCTGATGTCATCATTGGATCTCTTTGCTTCTCTAGGGCAGAAGGCAGATTATGGCTGGTGGGAGAAGCTGGCAGGGTGCTGTACATAGCTTCCTGAAAACATCACAGCACACTGCCTGAGGGCACAGTGCAGTGTAGTGGGGAAGGCAATAGACACACAGACTCCAAGTTAGGCAATGGCAATATATTGAAGAAAGGTCAAACACAAATCAACCAGGCCCGGTGGCGAGGCATGACCACCCAGAGCCACTTACGAACTGTAACAGCGGACTGTAGACTAAAAAGATGCTGACAGCGTCTGCAACAAGGAGCAAAATGTGGCCTGGCTGGTCCACCCCCAAGGGGAAGCTTCCTGAAGTGGGATGAACGTAGTGCCAGCACTGTCTATGCTGCCCTGGAACCTTTCCCTATCTTTAGGCACTGTCCCTGGCATACAGGGAACCTGTCCCTACATAAGCCACTTGCAAAAAGCATGCCAAACCTGGGAGCCTGAGTATTAAATAGACTCTGCCTGACCCAAGAAGGCCTGCTGAAGTTACGTGGGGCACCACGGTCCAATCAGACAACTGTCTCCTTGAGACCAAGTTCCTCACAATTTCCTTCCCTGTCTGTGTTGCTGCTTCAGTCGAGCGCCACCTGCAGTGGGGAGTACAGACTGCACCTGCGTTCATGCCGCAGTACTTCTCTCAAGAGCCTTTAACTCTGATGCAATCAGTTAATGACCTCTAGAATGATGCAAGTATAAAAATGCCTTAATGGGTGGGTATCAGTCTGGAGAAATAGGCGTTCCTTGGCAGTCCCGTGAATTCCGCTAGGAAACCAACACTTCCATAAATGTGGATCTCTGGGGTGCCTGCAGCTCTGACTGGTTCCTGCCTCTCATCCCACATACCCGCAGGAGAGAGCGGTGAAGAAAGGTCAGGGGGAGAAACCAGTTACAGCCGCCGGGGACCCTGGAGATCGATATACCCAAAAGTGTCATCTTCCTTGAGAATTTGTGATTGGAGTTGTGTTTAGCACTGATGGCGCAGGAAAGGGTAACTATTTAAAGTAACTTTTTACGTACTTCACTAATAGTGCCAATGTGCAGGTTCTATGGTACTTCCAGGAGTCCTGCCTGCTATATAGAGAATATGGAAAACCTTACCCCTAAAATACAAGAATCCAGTCTAGGAGCCTTGGCGCTAGACCGCTTAATGACGGGTGGGGCTCAGACGTCAAAGCTCTATGTTAAGCAGAACTTGAAGTATACTTTATTACTCCTAAAGTGTTACTAAACTGTAAATAGTAAAATCAGTCTGTATATGCAGTAAAGCATACTGATTATACTCACTGTGGAACCTAAGGGGTTAATCCCCTGCATTGAGTAAACAGGCTGTTTGATCCTGTCTTCTCTGATCCGCCCCTTCTTTTACTGTACCCAATCTTTCTCCTGATAGTACAGAGCCTTGGGGGCAATCTGCACATGCTCAGTTTGGTGTGTATTACTATAGAGTTATTTTTGCATGTGATCAGCACAGGGCCAATCAGCACTGTCCAGACAGAGGATCAGGGGTTATGCAGCCTCATAGGACAGTCAGAGGAGAATATAAACTCCTCCTACAAACGTTAACCAGTGCTTGTCTGGACACTGATAGAAGTCATAGGACTGCTATATACTGCTGATGAGAAACGGTATTTAGCAGTTTATATTTACTAATTAGTTGCATTTTCATGTTCTGGGTACTGTGGGAGACCAGATATAGTGAATCCAGGCTCCTGGGTTTAGCAACACTTTAGGAGGGGCCATTTGGAGGTTTATCAAAGCTACGTAATGTGATTAAACGTTTGTGGACACCTGACTTTTACACTTATATGAGTTTATTGGACATCCCTTTCCAAAACCATGGGCACTGAGGATGACCCTACCCCCTTTGCAACTATAACACCCTCCATCCTTCTGGGACTCAAGAGATTTCCCATTACTTCCTCTCTTGTTAATACAAAATGAGGGGAATTTCCCAAAAGTGAAGTTATTCCACTCCAAAGCTGGTCAAAGAAGGATCGAAATTAGTCCGGTTCAGCGGAGACCACCTAAAGTTCGATCCATCTATGGCTGTTCCCGCTCAACAGATGGCAATCTAACAGTGTTAATTTCACAGGCGAAAAATCTTCGTCATAATTTTCCTCAGTGGCATGTTTCCAGTGACTTAAACTAAACAAAGTTTATTCCAAATTTTCGTCAATTGATGAGGACTTTGACGAAAATCAATACCCTTTTTTCTTTAGAAATTAAAACATGAAGGAGGGACGTTTACCCACGTGAACTTTCAGTTTCCTTGGAGCTGTAAAGCCTGTGAGTGTTTTCCCTCCCAGCAAGCATGATAGTGACCGTATAGTGTTTAATAGTGTAGCACTGTGCAGCATTACAGGCCTCCTCAGACTTTCCAGAGCACTGTGTGCATTACAGGCCTCCTCAGACTGTCCAGAGCACTGTGTGCATTACAGGCCTCCTCAGACTGTCCAGAGCACTGTGTGCATTACAGGCCTCCTCAGACCGTCCAGAGCACTTGGCAGCATTACAGGCCTCCTCAGATGACTGTCCAGAGCACTGTGTGCATTACAGGTCTCTTCAGACCATCTAGAGCAGGGATTCCCAAACTACGGTCCTGCAGCTGTTGCAGAACTACACATCCCATGAGGCATTGAAAAACTCTGACCTTCACATACATGACTAGGCATGATGGGAATTGTAGTTCCTGAACAACTGCAGGGCCGTAGTTTGGGAATCCCTGATCTAGAGCACTGTGCTCATTACAGGCCTCCTCAGACCGTCCAGAGCACTGTGTGCATTACAGGTCTCTTCAGACTGTCTAGAGCACTGGGCATCATTACAGGCCTCCTCAGATGACTGTCCAGAGCACTGTGTGCATTAAAGGCCTCCTCAGACCACCGTTCAGAGCACTGTGTTCATTACAGGCCTCCTCAGACCACCGTTCAGAGCACTGTGTTCATTACAGGCCTCCTCAGACCACCGTTCAGAGCACTGTGTTCTGAAGGCCAAAGACCCCAGGCTCAATCACAAACTGTCAATCACCGAGTATGTGCTGGCCTTTGGCATGTTTAGGGACTTGTTGTGTTCGGGCAACCCCGGCAGGAGGGAAGAGATGGATTTGTACCTCCATGCTGTTGACTTAGGGTACAAATATGGAGGCTCTGTGTTTTACCACTACCACCACTCGTTCACAGCCAAAGCTCAACAGTTCCAACCAGCATGAATTTGACCATCGTTGACACAGAGTTGTTCTGCCGCCACTTTGCAGGTCTGCGTTCCCCGCTTTGCGCCATTTGCCAGCCCTCCACACACACGGCAAACTGGTGCTCCAACACGGACACCAGACGTTCCTTGACCTTCCCCCTCTACCTCTAGCAAGATGCCTATTTGCAACAACTTCAACTATGGCACTTGCAGCTTCAACCAATGCCGACTGCTCCACATTTGTGTCAACTGTCATAGGGCTCATCCCAAGAGCACATGCACTGTCAAGCGTCCCAACTCATCCTGACTGAGCTGGGTGAAAATACGATGGCTGGAGTTCTATCTTTTCTTTCACCTGTAACCCGCATATGCACTATTCCTGGTGCGCAGGGGTTTATCTGCAGATTCCACCTGGGGCTCATCACCTTACCCCACACCACCCATGTGTGCAGGAAACTTCGCTCAGCCTCCAGGCTATTGACAATCTGTTGCAGACCAAGCTGAACCGATGATTAATTATCGGTCCCTTCGCTGAGTCGCCATTTGAGACATGGAGAGTTAGCCCTATTGGGCTTGTCAAGGACAAATTCTCAAATAAATTAAGTTTGGTGTACGACTTGTCCACACCTCATTCCTCCTACATCCCCAGTATTGACTCACTGAATCCTTCCGAAGGGTTCTCTCTCAAGTATGCATCTGTTGACTTAGCTATACAGTCCATCATTAGCTTAGGCACGGGCGCATGGCTGTCTAAGGCGGACATTGCAGATGCTTTTAAGCTCTTACCCATTGAACCTTCCTTGTGGCAGCAGCACTGCATCATATGGAGAGATTCATACTACTTTGCTACCAAACTGACCTTCGGCTCAAAGAGCAATCTATGGCTCTTTGATACGTTCGCTCAGTCCCTCACCTGGATCCTAACTCACCTGGCGCAGTGCCAGAAAGTCATTCATTACCTGGACAACTTCCTGCTAATCGAACAGCCCCACGAGCCCCCCTCAGATTTAGACAAATTAAGGGTAGTGTTTGGCAACCTCAACGTGCCCATAGTGGAGCATAAAGTGGAAGGTCGCGCGCAGTCCATCACCTTCCTAGGAATCACGCTTGACACCTGTTCTATGCAGGCCAGCCTACCCCCTGACAAGCTGTCCAGGATTAGGCTGGACATTCACGCCTTCACCAACTCACAAAGTTGCACCAAGAGACAGCTGCAGTCCCTGTTAGGCATGCTGAACTTTGCTATGAGGATTGTCCCTCAGGGGTGTTCCTTCATTTCTCGCCTTCTGGTCTTCCTTTCCTACGCACAGGACCCCGATCAAACCATCAGGTTAGACCAGGCAGCTGCTGCAGATCTAGAAATGTGGGACAACTTCCTTGAGAACTGGAACGGTGTATCCATGTTCATCCCAGCAGCTTCAGCCTCCTCACCTCATATAGTAACAGATGCAGCAGCCTCCACATGCTTTGCTGCCATTTGGTTTGCAGGTCCATGGCCGCAGGAAATCCTCCCGGTTCCCAGGTTCAGCCAGATGTCTTCATTGTTTGAGCTCTACCCTATTGTTGTGGAAGCTCAGGTCTGGGGACACACCTGGGCGGGGCAGACTGTGGAAACGGCTGAGATTGTCAACAAAGGCAGGTTCAAGCCCCTGGCCATCAGGTCCTTCCTACACAGGCTGGTGCAAATATCCCTTCACTACAATTTCAATGTGTACTGTACTTACATACCTGGCAAGTGCAATCTAGCAGCAGACACACATTCCCGCCTCAATTTTCCTTTGTATTTCTTTCAGAGACCTGGAGCCGACCCCACTTCATTTCCTATCCCTCCTTGATCGCAACGCTACGCTGCTCATAAGGTGGAAGACCACCTTCACAACGATACGCTGCTCATAAACCGGTCACTGTAGCCCAACATGCTGATGGCCTACCATACTGCCTGGAATGCCTATGGCAAATTCCTAGCCACATGTCCCGGGACAGGCACAGGTCACATCAAGCATCTCCTGGCCTTTGTGTCTTACTGCTTCACTCATCTGAGCCTGTCCCATAACACTGTCAGACTGTACCTAGCTGGCAGCCAGCATTTCCTCTCCCTACAAGCCCCTGGGAAACCCTCGTTGTTCGCGAAGCACTGCTGCGTGGCATCCAGAAACATCAGCCGGCAGCCAGTAGCAAACGCTTGCCCACATCAAGTTCCACTTTCCGTGACATGTCAGCCATCCTGTCACAGTCCCCTTTTGGGTTGCTCCCCAGCCTGGTCATCCAAGCAGCTATCTACCTGGCCTTCTAAGGCTTCATACGGCCCGGTGAGTTCACATACAGTGGCCCCGGTTGCCAGGTGCAACGCAGGTGCCATCTGTCTTCCTTCAAGACCATTCTTTCATACATCTGGCAGTGTCCAAAACTCTTCAGTCCAGCACCGGGGGTAGACATCAAATTCTTCCAGACCCACAACGAATGGTGTTCAGTAGCGGTTCTGGACCAGTTATCACACCTGGCGAGCCAGTCTAGCTCCAGCCCATTGTTGCCTTTTCCTTTCAGCCCACTAACAGCTAGCCAGTTCATCAGACATGTTTGCATCCTCCTGGCTAATCTAGGCCTCAACCCTAACTAGTTTTCCAGGCACTCCTTCCGAAACAGAGCGGCATGGGGTGCCGGGTCATGTCATCAGAAGATTATGCAGATGGAAATCCACCTGCTTTACACGGCACATTCCGAATCCCCAGGTTGAGATGTTGCAAGCCTTCACCAAGCTTGCCCAATAAATGTCATGTATACCAATAAAACAGCTTTCCTTATCCTGGTATTTTTTACCCCCTTTTTGGTGTACCGACCAGCTGACCAGGGCACACCTTAGGTCTATGTTATGTTGTGAGTCTTGTGGAATCTTTATGTGGTTTCAGGTCTATATCAGTTGGAGGGCTCTGTCCATAAATTGGAAAGCCAGTATGGTGGCCTTAATTTATGGGAGGAGCCCGGGGAGGGGGGTATTTAAGCAGCCCTCTCACCTGTGTTCCTTTTCCGTTCCAGTGCACGATACCCTCCCTCCCATCCCCTTTTCAGGGCACTTCCTTCACATCCTTCTTCTACAATCAGTCATTACTTATCTTGGGAATGCCCCCTTTTTGGTGTACCGACCAGCTGACTAGGGCACACCTCAGGTCTATGTTATGTTGTGAGTCTTGTGGCGTCTTTATGTGGTTTCACGTCTATCTCGATTGAAGGGCTCCATTCATAAATATAAATTATTTACTAGATTGAATTTATGCACTTCATAGCAATAGCACAACACGTTTTTCATTCATATTAATATGTATAATGTTTATGTGGACATTTTGTGAGTGCAGCTGTCATTAAGAAATAATCATTTTATTACTATTTGGTGACATTTTTTGCGCAACTTTTTATTTTTTGGTTTCTTTTTTTTAGTTGTATTTTAGTCATCTGAATTGTTTTAGTTTAAGTCGTTTGACTAAAAGTCGTTTAGTTGACTAAAATCTCCAGTACATTTTAGTCATCGAAAATAATTTTAGTCTACTAAAGTCTAGTTAAATTTTAATGCATTATTTAAGCATTTTTCTAGAATTTCCAAACTCATTATATTCTCCTGGAGTAAAAACATGTTATTATTTATGGTATTAAGGTTTGAACATGCACTACAGACACAGATTTAGCCGTTGTGATATATAACTAGTAATTTTGATTTTTAGTCATAGTCTTTTGACTAAAATGCCATTTTAGTTTTAGTCATCTGAATCGTTTTGGTTTTAGTCGTATTTTAGTCAATTAAAAGAGTGTTCATTTCTTCAACGAAAATCAAAAGTATTATAAATATTGTGAATTAAAATAAAAATAGATTTTAAAAAAAATGATGAATTAATAATATCAATAACAATGTAGGTATCATGTTCTCCAGGATGCTCACACGCTATATCCAACCATATTGAGTGGATAAGTCTAAACCACACTATGTATGAAACCGCCACGGATAAGTGATCATCAAAAGTATCTTGGCCACCTACTAGAAGTATTGAGCCAGAGACACTCTTCTGACCAGTATTCCTGTTCTGGTGACAAGTAAAAAATGTGATAGCTGCTGAAACTTCCAAACTGAGACAGAAGTAAAAACCTGATAGAGGATCTACTCTTGACCAGAGGGCCTGGGTATGGGATACTGTTACGCACACGCTGAAGATGGCATGTGTTATCAATATGAAGTTAGAAAGAGAGCCTAGAGTTCTGTTCAGATAAAGTAAAAGCTAAATAAGTGAGAAAACACATCTTTTAGAAGTAAACCTGCTTGTTTATGGTAATGTAGGACTGTATATTTGCTGTATATTCTCACATATTATTATTATTATTATTATACAGGATTTATATAGTGCCAACAGTTTGCGCAGCGCTTTACAATGTGGGTGAAGACAATACAGTACAATTCAATACAGGAGGAATCAGAGGGCCATGCTATGCTCATTTTTGGGTGATCAATGGAAATGTGGACTGATGTAGGAGAAGATGCAATAGATTTTCTATTTACCTTGCGAAATAGTGAGGTAAGGCGCTCTCGGGTATTGTAGTAGGGCGAGTTGACCCAAATGATACGGACGAGGCTGAGGAGACGAGGGAATTTTTCAGGAATGTTTTTGAGTTTCAAGGACATCAACTCTTCAAACGGTTCTTGCAGTATGGATAAAAAGCTGAGGTTAGACTGAGCCTGGACAGACCCGTCCTACAAAGGAGAAAATACATTGTGATAATTCACTGAGGCAAAGAGGAAAAATTCTAATTTTAAGTGAACTTGATCTGGCCCAACAATGCTCTAAAACAGGGGTAGGCAAATGTAGGCCCTCCAGCTTTTGCAAAAAAACAAGTCCCATGGACTGGGATTTGCCTACCCCTGATCTAAGGTGTCAACAGTGAAGTGCCTGCAAGTACCTGTGTTAGTCATCAAATCAATCCCGGATGAACCCCCAAGCATCCAAAGCCCTGGAGGTACATTGGGACTCAACTAATGGCTCCCCTTCACTTAGCTAAGCCCCTTCCCCATCTTAAATATCTGTACTTCAGTAGGCAGTAGTTAAGTTTTTGTAAGGAAGCATTCCTACTGTGTATATAAAAACTCAAGGTGTATCTCCCAACAATTTTTTTTCTTTTGAATATGAGCAGAAAGAGGTAGGACCTCTGTCATTTTTACTGTTCTCTGGGGCCATATTGAGGAAAGTCTTTTTTTAGTGGGGTAAGGAAGGCTGGAACCAACCTCACCGACAGACTTCCTGTTCTGATTGTCACCAACACCAGAAGTGAAGGGAGATCTCCTTGATGAGATCACTTTAAAAGCCTGGAAAAGGTAAAGAGGTTCTGGCCTTTCCTTGTTGGATCCTAAACCACAATTTAGACTTTGCTTAAGCCCGATCAAGGGACATTAGTTACAATCAGTATGATGTGTCCCTTGTGATGCAGTCATCTGTTTTAGTAGAAATCTTTTCCACCAATGCCCCTCCCACCCATGGCACGGTAATCTTCTGGTGCAGCAGGGGTTAAAAGAACTGAGGGAGCTGTGACAGTCCAACCAGCTCCTCCAATCATAGAAGCGGTACTACAGCTTCTATAAATGAAATACAATCTATGAATGGAGGAGTAGGACTTTTTAGTCATCTGCCTGTCCTCCATTCATGGAAGCTTTAGTAGGACTTCTATAAATGGAGAAGCTAGTCAGAAAAGGTGGGAATTGTCGGGCACTCTCCCTCAGTTCTAATAATCCCAGCTGCCCCAGAAGAATATGGTGGCAGTGGCGGGGGCTTTAAAGGAGGGGGATTTCTACTAAACCAGATGACAGCAGCACAAGGGACGCGCCACATCGATGGCAAGTAATGTCCCTTTTGCTTTAAACGTAGGCTTTAAGACAGAAATAAACCTTAAAAACTAAAATTTGCTAACAGGTAGGGTCTATCGATGGAAGATCATTTTTAAGTCTCTTCTGCTAAAAACTCTTTAAAGTACCTGCTAGCAGGGGCATGCCTAAAGGGGTCATAGGGGGTCACAATTGCGACCTGGTTCCATGCTCTGGGGGGCCCGTACGGCCCCCTGTATACCTGGATAGGAGGCCCAGAAGGGCCGGCAGAATATAGAGAAACCAATCTCTTATTTCGCTGTAAAATAAAGAGATTTGTTCCTCTAAATGCAGCCATCCCCATAGCTCCTCCCTCCCAGCTTATTTCTGTTGCCCCTCTATGGGCTCTCTCCGGCCCCCTGAGCTCTTTCCTGGCCCCCCTGCGCTCTCTCCTGGCCCCCTTTGTCTCCTGCAGCTCTGCCATGTTCCCCCTCTCCTGTTGGCAGCTGTAGGGGGCTCAGATTAAAGACTGGGGAAGGGGGCAGTAAATGTGTAATTTACTGACCCCTTCCTTGTCTGAATGAATAGAGTCAGTGATCCGTACCAATCACTGACTCTTTCCATTCATAACTGTGTCTTCTTTCTCTGTCTCAAAGCTGGAACATCAGAGGTCGGTTTAGACCCTTGATATCTCACCAAAGCCTCCAAACGGGGCTCTTAAAAAAAATAATTTAGAAAAAATATTGTAAAACAAAATGGTAAAAGATAATAAACATATAAAATAAAAAAAACAAAAAGCTACTGACACCAGTGGTGGAACTACCAGGGTCACAAAGATTGCACTTGTGACCAGACCCTGGCATTCCGCCACAGGGCTCGCAGGGAAGGGCCCGGGGGTCGGGGGCCCTTCTTGGTTTATTGCACCGAAGACCTGAAGGTTCTAGTTACCCCACTGCCTGCTAGCAATCTTTCTTTTACCCTGCATGCTTACTGTAGCACATCTGCAGTATAGTGTACTGACGGGCCCATTCCTGGTATCTTACAAATGCTGGGAATGAAGCCAAGTGTCAAAATAATGAAACTCCAGTGCGCATGCAGATGACTTACAAACAAATTCTTGAGTTTCCCAAAATGGGAATTTAAAAGGCACAAAGAGCACATCCTGTTAAAAGACATGTCAATCTTTATTTATGTTACAATCCAAAAAAATAATAATAAACAATAGTGAAGCTGATTTTTCTATTGACATTACACTGTATTACCACTAATACCCATACAAAAAATACTTAAAGAGGAAGTAAACCCTCCTCTGTAACTTTTACCAATAGGTAAGCCTATGATAAGGCTTACCTATAGGTACTGTAAATATCTCCTAAACATGTACCGTTTAGGAGATATTTACCTTACATGCAGCCAGTGACGTCACTGGCACATGCGCTCTGAAGGAACGGCCGCTGGTGCCGTTCCTTCAGAGCCCCGTGCCATGACGGTCGGCTCCCGCGCGTGCGCGGGAGTGACGTAATCGCAGGTCCGGCCAATCAGATGGCTGGATGCCGCGATCCTGGAAGACGGGCGACTGAATATGTCGCCCGTCATACAGGTAAGCGAGCGGCACGGCGGGGGCTCGTTCTAAGGTAAGTATTTCATAATGAGCTAGTATGCGATGCATTATGTGTTTCTCTATCAGGTTGTAAAAAAAAAAAAAAATGTAAAATGAGTTTACAACCTCTTTAATTAACATTTTCTTCTGTCGCAAGGACTTGATGTAAGAACAACTGTTGGCACAGAATCACCCGACCGTAAAGCTCCTACATTACGGGAATTCAGAAACACATTGGATGATTCTATGCCAACAGTTGTACTTCAATCAAGTCCTTGTGACAGAAGAAATTGTTAATTTAGTATTTTTCTGGTTGTGTATTAGTGGTAATATAGTGTAATGTCAATAGAAAAATCAGTCACACCATTGCTTTTCATAATTTATTTTATTTATTATATATTGTAAGGAGCTTACAATGGAAGATTCATACATACACCTACTGGGGGCCAATTTGGACAGGAACCAATTAACCAGCATGTACTGGAGTGTGGAAGGAAACCAAAGTACCCGAAGGAAACCCACACAGACAAAGGGAGAACTTATGGCGCTTTTCCACTGCATGGTACGGCTCGGTTTGGCGCTTTTCCACTGCATGGTACCGCATGGTACGTGTCAGAACGGTTTGTTACAATTTGGTACAGCGGCGCTTTTCCACTACATGGTACGGCTCGGTTTGGCGCTTTTCCACTGCATGGTACGGCTCGGTTTGGCGCTTTTCCACTGCATGGTACTGCATGGTACGTGTTAGAATAGTTCGGTACGGTTTGGTACAGCGGCGCATTTCCACTACTTGGTACGGCTCGGTACGGCTCGCTTAAACAGTACCACCTCGGTTGGAGTTCCAAGCGGGCCGTACCTATACCATATCCCACAATCCTTTGCATGCAGCCTTGATTGTTTGTCACTACTAACCACTGATTGGTCAGAGAATCGTTGTAATCCAACCCACTTACTACTTTAGTGGAAAAGCAAACCGAGCCGAGTAGAGCCTATACAGTGCTGAAAGGTGCCGACTCGTACCACGCAGGGGAAAAGCAAACTGAGCCGAGCTGGGCCAAGCAGTGCCGAGTGAAGCCGAGCCGGTGCTTGCAGTGGAAAAGTGCCATTACAGACTCCAGGCAGGTAGTGCTGTGGTGAGGTTTCAAGCCAACGACCCTGGTGCTGTTAGGCAGAAGTGCTAACCACTTAGCCCCTGTGCTGCCCCACTGTGTTATTGGATTGTAACATAAATAAAGATTTACATGTATGTCTTTGAACAGCATATTTTATTTGTGCCTATAAAATCCCATGTGGAGAAATTCATGAATGGATGATGACGGCATGCACCAGAGTGGACTCATCTCATGCAGAGATCTTGGACCCTGCACCGATGGAGGAGAGCAGACACAGAGATAAGAGGATCATAATGTGCATATTGGACTTTAGGTTGAAATTTGAATACAAGTCCACTTGGAGTATATGCCAACCTGGGTCTCTCTGATGGAGCTTTCCCTAATTCTGAAAAGCCTTGTGGACATTTGGTTGTGTTTTGGGTTTGGTGCCTCAAACCAAGGTTGTTGGGACTTTAAGGGCAAGAGTAAACAAAGTAAAGTATCATAGAATAAAAATTGAACAGTTTATTTTCAAAAAAGTTTTACAAGGTAATAGACAAGTTTGTCGTGGATGGGTTTAAGTTCCATCGGTGAGAGAAGTGAAGAAGTTAGAAAGGTAGGTGACAAGGTGAAAAATGGTGACTTTTGAGGAACATTTGTCTCTGTTGTTCCCTGCGTGCATTGCAGGCTTGGAACTTTGCTCAGAGGAAAATGTCCAGGAGATTATCCTACGCGTTTCGGCTGTATAGGTATTAGCCTTTTTTAAGGATAAGTCACCATGTATCTTTCTTTTGTCTGGTCCATGTGTAAAAGGTTTTCCCCAGGTTTCTAAGTCGCATCATGAACTAAGGCTGCTTAGGCTAAATCATATAGATTAGCTGTACTGGTAGAATCCAAAAAAGGAGTTCCTCAAGATGAGAAAGTTTGTAGTTATTTCAGCTGAGGGAGAGACAACACCCCGGGAGATGCTGCACCTTGAACTAGTTTTTTTCTGCTATACCTGACAAAAACTACAAACTTTCTCATCTTGAGGAACTCCTTTTTTGGATTCTACCAGTACAGCTAATCTATATGATTTAGTATTCAATTGTTTTTTATTTATTTTAACCACTTGCCGACCGGTCACGTTGACCGTACTGCGGCAAAGTGGTTCGTTATTTGCTCCCGCTGTTTTCATTCACAGCGGGAGTCGGGCCAGGGGAGGAGCAGCGGCGATCGCCGCTGCTCTTCCCCGATCTTCGGGGAATCTAGTTTGGAGATCCGCCCGCCTGTGTAAACAGAGCAGGCGGATCTCCTAAGTGACAGGGAGTGACAGATCGCAGTGTTCAGCATAGCTGAACATCCGATCTGTCCCTGACTCACTCAGTCACCTCCCCCCACACACGTTAGGAAGCACCAGGCATACATTAACCCCTCCCTCTCCAATAAAATTAACCCCTTCCCTGCCAGTGTCATTTTTACAGTAACAGTGCATATATATAGCACTGATTACTGCAGTAATGTCACTGGTAACCTCATAAGTGTCAAAAATGTCAGTCAAGAGTCCGATCTGTCCGCCGCAATGTCGCAGTCCCGCAACAAAAAAAAACGCAGATCGCCACCATTACTCGTTAAAAAAAAAAAACACCAAAAATGACAGAAATCTTTCCCTTAGTTAGTAAACACAATAACTTTTGCGCAAACCAATCAAAATACGCTTATTGTGATTTTTTTTTACCAAACATAGGTAGCAGAAAACAAATTGGCCAAAAATGTAATAAAATTTAGATTTTTACATTTTTTTTGGGGGGGGGGGGGATTTCATATTAAAAAAATGTTAAAAATATTGTTATTTTTTCAAAATAAACGCTCTTTTTTTGTTTATAGCGCAAAAAGTAAAAATCGCACAGGTGATCAAATACCACCAAAAGAAAGCTCTGTTTGTGGGAAAAAAAGGACGTAAATTTCGTTTCGGTACGGCGTCGCACGACCGTGCAATTGTCAGTTAAAGTCACACAGCGCCGAATGGCAAAAAGTGGCCCAGACGTAAGACAGCAAAATCCTCCGGTGGTAAAGTGGTTAAACAACACATTACAGTAGTAAAACATAATATAGAAAATGTAGAAAACATAGGCAAAAGAAAGGGGGTAGCATGTGAAAAGGCATCCTGTACCTGAACAATGCATATCAAAACATGACTCCAAACAGTATTAGCAACGAGGAAGTCAGTGATAAAATAATCAGCAAAATACATTAAATCCCAAAACTCAGTCTCCGCAATAGGGGGTACCTCAAGAGTCCAGAGGACTCCCCAAGCTCCATTAAGAGATCAGCCAGCAGAGGGCTCCTCCCCCTTCCCCAGACACCCCGAATGGGGACATACTGTGTCCACGAAAGGGCGAAGCCCCCCCCAGCCCCCCTCGCCCAGAAGAGGAAAATCACGTGCTCCCACCAACGGTCAAATAATATAAAGCATCCCAGGCCCATAGCAGGAAACCCAAACCAGAGTTCTGGAGTCTGAGCCAATAATGCCCCTCCTGCTGCTAGACCCCCAAAAGAGTTAATAAACGGAAAAGAAAAAGATCATAAAAATGAAAAGAAGAACAGCCCACATCACAATGGGCAAAGAGAGAGGAAAAACTGTGGGAGAGAATGGAAGAACAGAAGAGAAAAGAAGAGGACAAGAAAGGAAAGGAGGCCAAGAGAAAAGCAGATAAAAAACGAAGGAAAACAGGCACACGTCCCATGCCCCCCCGCGCCGGACCCCAAGCCACCCAGCCGCAACTACGGAGCCTGCAAATACTCTACCCAGGGGCTCCACACTCGGTCAAATCTACTCTGTCTATCCAAACGAATACTGGCCAACTTCTCGTTAAGCATAATCCACGACATTTTGGTTTTCACATGCACTATATTCAGTGCAGGCGTTTTCCAAGCTCGCGCGACAGTAATTTTTGCTGCCAGGAGAATGAAAAATATAAGGGACCGGGTATTTTTGGGGATCTCAACCGGCAAGTCTGAGAATAACACCATCTTAGCGTCTCTATCGATCCTCTGGCCCGTCGCCGAGTGGATCAGGTTAATCACCGGAATCCAAAATCGCCGAACCTTCGGACAACTCCACCACACATGGTACATATCCCCGTGCTGCCCACATTGTCGGAAACACAGGGGGGAGGTGCCCGGAAATAATTTGGCCAGCCTCGTTGGCACCAAGTACCACCGAGATAGCACCTTGTAGTTTGCCTCCACCAGAGCAGTGTTGAGTATACCCCTGTGCACCATAGTCGACCACCGGTCCCAGTCCTCCTCGTCAATAGTTTCCCCCAGGTCAGTCTCCCAAGCGAGCTGGTAGGAAGGTTTAGCAGTCGTGTCGGCAAACAACCTGTACAGTTCCGAGATTCCTCCTCCCGACCCCGGCCTCCCCATGCACCTGTTCTCATACAGGGTTCTAGTCGTAATGTCGGTATGGTCGTCCTTAAGCGTTCTAAGAAAATGGGTAATCTGGAGGAGGCGATAGGACTCTCCAGGGGGCATTTTCAGTGTCTCTCTGAAATATGTAGGAGGTCGAACCCATTTGTGATCTATGAAGTGACCTATCCGATAAAGTCCCTTGTCCATCCACCACTGAAATTGAGAAGCCTGAAGCCCCGGTGGGAAGTGGTGGTTATGCAAGAGGGGAGCCACAGGCACATGGGGGGACCGAAGAGGGTACACCTTACATGCCATGTCCCAAAGCTTCAAAGAGTGGGACAGAGCAGGGCACAGCACTCCCCTCCTTCCCCTGTCCGGCAACCACAACATTAGATCCATAGGCACGGGCCTACAGGCCTGCTCCTCTAACTCCACCCAATTAACGGTGATAAAAATCTGATATAGTTGTGTCAGCTGGGCCGCCCGCTAATCTATATGATTTAGCCTAAGCAGCCTTAGTTCCCGATGCGACTTAGAAACCTGGGGAAAACCTTTCACACATGGACCAGACAAAAGAAAGATACATGGTGACTTATCCTTGAAAAGGGCTAATACCTATACAGCCGAAACGCGTAGGATAATCTCCTGGACATTTTCCTCTGAACAAAGTTCCAAGCCTGAAATACACGCATGGAACAACAGAGACAAATGTTCCTCAAAAGTCACCATTTTTCACCTTGTCACCTACCTTTCTAACCACTTCTCTCACCGATGGACCTTAAACCCATCCACGACAAACTTGTCTATTACCTTGTAAAACTTTTTTGAAAATAAACTGTTCAATTTTTATTCTATGATACTTTACTTTGTTTACTCTTGCCCTTAAAGTCCCAACAACCTTGGTTTGAGGCACCAAACCCAAAACACGTTGATTTCACAGGGACGGTGGCAAAACCTTACTATAGGGCAGTGATGGCGAACCTTGGCACCCCGGATGTTTTGGAACTCCATTTCCCATGATGCTCATGCACTCTGCAGTGTATTGAGCATCATGGGAAATGTAGTTCCAAAACATCTGGGGTGCCAAGGTTCACCATCACTGCTATAGGGCATCCTAGAGATCAAAACCCCTTTTCCTTGTGGACATTTGGCACCCAAAACATTTATAAAATATACATGTAAATTGCCTAAAAGTATTTTTTTAGATGAAAAAGTTTGAAGCTTACAAATGTCACTTAGTACTCTACAGACAAGAAGTAATGGATAACTTTTTGTAAATTCCAACTTCATTCAAAAATCTGTACAATACAACCTATCCTCTCATACGACTTAGAAGGAACATTTACAAAACAGAATTTTATAAAAACATTTTTTTTTTTTAATTTAGACATACAACCTACAAAAATTTTGACATAAAAATGTTGGCTGATATAGTTTTTCGTACAATCTCCAAGTCCATGTCTCATATCTACATTCCCACAATTTAAGTTACAGCACTGCTTGCACCCGTGGAAACAGAAGCCCAACAAGTTTAATAAAAACTCTTCTTCAAGGGCTTGTCCTTGTACAAGGAGCCAGGGTTATCAAGCCAACAATGAGATAAGCATGATGTAAATGCTATATAATATAACCCCAGGGGTCCTGTCTGGACCCATTAGACCAGGGGTCTTCAAACTACGGCCCTCCAGCTGTTCAGGAACTACAATTCCCATCATGCCTAGTCATGTCTGTGAATGTCAGAGTTTTACAAAGCCTCATGGGATGTGTAGTTCTGCAACAGCTGGAGGGCCGTAGTTTGAGGATCCCTGCTAGACCTACTAGGAACGATAGGACATAAAATAAAGATTTGAGGCTTAAATATACTGTCATTCACGGGAATAAGAGTTTTGGAAAAGTAAATGATGAAGGAGACTTGGAGATGAAAAAGTTGACTGTTACCCCTAGATCTTGAAACCAGAGTAAGTGGTTTGCTCTCACCTGGATCTGCTTGGATAGTTTCTGGAAAGGCCCCACATAGGATGACTTTGCCATGTCCAGGATGTGCTCGATGTGTTTGACTCCGGGCTTATCCAGCTGCTTGCTGATTCCAGAGAGGTCAGTGCATCGTTCTCTCCAAAATTCTATCTCCTCTAGAGGACCTGAGCTCTCACCCATCTCCACTGCTTCCTGGGCGCTCAGAACCTCTTTGATCTGGCGGGTCCAGTGCACCATGGCAGCTACGAGAGTAGAAACAAATTTACTTATAGAGCTTCTCCAGGAAGAAACAAACAACCAACTACATATCTAAGTGACACATCAGCCCATACCTGAAAAGTATGGTGAAGGCTGTAGGCCTGTGGATGAGGACCACATGTAGGAGCAGAATAATCATATGCATTAAGCCCAATCTACCAGTAGGGCCCAGGTCTTGTGCCAGGTACCACTCTGCTTTGCCAACAAGGTGCTACAGTAGGCGCAAAGCAGTCAGGAATGGGCATCTGTAAGACTCTGAATAACCACTCTCAAATAAAACATGTGCTTAGCCCATGCAGGGCTGAGCAACAGGTTCACTTAAAATGGTTGTAAACCTCAGAGATGAAATGTGAACAAAGCATATCCCTCCATAGTATGTGCTTGTCTCAATTTAGAACACTGGGTGATTAATTTACTAAAACTTAAGAGTGCAGCTCTGCATAGAAACCAATCAGCTTCTAGGTTTTTTGTCAAAGCTTAATTGAACAACGTGAAGTTAGAAGCTGATTGGCTACCATGCACAACTGCACCAAATTTTGCACTCTCCGGTTTTAGTAAATCAACCCATAAAGGTAATTTCTGCCTGCTGCTTTATTCCTCTTCTATCAGCATCAGGCCCAGACTGGCCATAGGGCATGCTGGGCATTTTTCTGGTGGGCCGGCGTTGCTGGGCCGCTTGTCTTAGGAAGAGTTGGCTGTAACATGCAGGGCTGGCCGTGGGTGGAAATGCGGATTGCAAGGCTGGCCGCGGGTGGATGTGCTGCATATGCAGGAGGAGTGGAAATAGTCTCACCATTTCCCCGCCCACCAAGCCGCTCCATGGCAACCTAGGCCGCCGCTGAACCGAAGGTCCCGGTTCCCGCATGTGCCTTGCAGCTGCCAGTCACCTGGCAACCAGGACGCCAGGAAAGAAGGAGGGACAGAGAGGCTGAGGCCTTCCACACCACCACCTTCCATATATGCAGCTGCAGGACCTTGCTGGCTTTCATAAGCGGGAGGCTGATCCAGACCTGCCTCCTGCACATGAGACGGCGAGGTGCTGCATCCGCTTATAGGGAAAGCAGTGCAGTTAGTGTACCCCCACCTCTCCTCCCGCCCACTTCTTTTCCCGCCGGTGAAGGGGTTTGGATCTGATGCTCCAGGGCCAGAGAGTGCTCATTTGGTATTGGTAATTATGCTCTTTTTTTCCTCTTTTTGTGACAGCAGTCTTCTAATCAGCCGCCTCATGGCCAGGCTTTTCTAATCAATGTGTACCTGTTGTCTCTGGGCAGTGGCGTATCATGGGCTATGGCCCTGGGTGAAAAATTTAGAGGAGCGCCGTCCCGAGTGTGCTGCCCTTAATGTCAAGTCACACAGCAAATGGGCGGCCTAGAGACGGAGGTGGCTTGGAAGGTGAACACTGGGTCTGGGAGCCCAGGAGGGAGAAGCGCTTCACCAGCTCCTTGGCCCAAGTAGAGGTGCAGCATTCCAGCACCTCCCAAAGCCTGAACTTAGTCTCCCTCAACCTCGTCTCTGCTCCAACATCAGCAAAGAGGACGATGATGGGCGGGAGGCACAGGCTGCTAGGGAGCCACTGAAAGGAGCAAAGCACCCCCAGACCAAGGAGACTGGCATGGTACCGGCATCATACACTGATACACAGACCTATCTGCAGACACAGACTGGGATAGGGGGGCAGAGGAGGGACTGCAGATAGGAACAAGGCTCAGAGTCTGTCTCTCATCTCTTCCCTCACCCCCCTCTCTCTTAGCCACCCCCTCTGTCTGTCAGCCCCTCTCTCTCTTCTGCAACACTGCTCTCTGTAAGCCCCCCTCTCTGTCAGCCCCACCTCTCTCTGCCAGCCCTCCTCCCTCTCTCAGCCCCCTCTCCCAGCCCTCCTCTCTCTCTCTCACCCCCCTCTCTCTCTCTCAGCTCCCCACTCTCTCAGCCCCCCCTCTTTCTCTCAGCCCCCCTCTCTCTCAGCCCCCTCCCTCTCTCTCCCACCCTCCTCTCTCTCACTTCCCTCTCTCTCAGCCCCCCTCCCTCTCTCTTTCTCTCAGCCCCTCTTTCTCTCTCTCTCCCCCTGGTCTCTCTTTCCTGTGAACTGGACTGGTTAACACCTGGAGGGGGTGAAGGGGTTATTAAATTAACAATGTCGTTAGTCAGTAAAGTGCAGAAAGAAGGGGTTAATGTGCCTGCCCCAAACCCCCCGGGCCAGTTTTTTGTCCCAGTCCGGGTCTGATCAGCATAAATCAAACTGACAAGTTTTCCTGACACCAAGAGTAAAATGTTGACATGGAAGGGAGCCCCAGCTGATTGACTGCCTCAACTCTATTCCTGTGTGCTGTGTGACGGGGGTGTGTCTCTTTCCTCCAATCAGCTCTCAGAGCTCTCCTCACTGATGTAACTTCAGCTCTCCACCCCCTGCTTTTCAGAGCTGAGAGATCCAGTGTAAATTTTGCATTTTGAATGCATATAGGGGAAAGACAGTAGTAGATAAACAGGTACAACTAATGTAGGAGGATTTGTTTTACCTTGTGTATCACCTGGGGCAAGTCACTTTACTGTCTATATGTGAGGGTTTGCAATCACTTTAACTACCACTAGAGGTGGTAGAACCAGTGGAAAATTTTGTTTTGTTTTGGATTTGTTCGTGAAGTTACTAATTTAGTTTTGTCATATTGGTTATGTTAGAATGATTAGTTTATGGAATTCATTTTGTATACTTAGATTCCTTTCGTATATTCGTTATTTTTAATTAGATTTGAATGGAATTAAAATAAATATCCTGCATTTCTGCTCGGGGGTTGTGCTTTAGATCTTTAAGTACAGGTTTTGTTTCAAAAGGAGGTAAGGAGAAACTGGAAAACATGGAAAGCTGTCTACAACTCCCCCTGCTGACTGAAAATGAGAATGCAAAAAATGATAATGAAATATTGCATATTTATTTGAAAAAGAAAAAAAAAACTTTTCAAATGTAATTTCTAAATAATAAAAATGTATGCAAGCCTACTATTCATTCCCTTTCAATATACATATCAGATATACTCACTCTCCAACCTCTGTACCAGTTCTTTGTCCTTGATGGCGGATTCAGCTTCCACATTCATGGCCTCTATGGGGATGTAAAGGACAGTGTGGCCCTGTAACTTGTACCTGGTGTCTGGAGTAGAACAGATTATAGGTTAGGACATTTGGGGTACCATGGATTGATCGTATCATTTAGGGTAGAATGTATAAAGCCAGCCAAAAAAGTGATATTTCAGTTACAGGCAGAATTTGGTTAGGTGAGTCAACCAATGGCTTTGCTTTCCACCTATGAGCCTCAGTCTTTAACAGAGATATTCCCATGTTCATCTTTTTGGCTTCTGCAAGAAGTAATCATATAACTCAACTACAGCCTGCCAGCTGGATCCCCATTCCACTTTTATTTTTATACTTACCTTTTTTGGATATTTTCTGTCTGATCATGTGAAGTGTAGGGTTCTCTACTTCTCAGGCACTGGGTTGTCCTCAATTTCACTGACATAATGGTGTCAATTCCATTTTCCGCATCATTATATGTGCATACAGAGTCCCATGGTGATGACCCTCCCAGGGGGTGGGCCCATGACACCCTGCACTCACTGGAAGTGGGTTGCATGTCATTGGGGGTCATTCAACCCAGGAGAATAGTGCTGGATAAATTTGATTATTGCATCAAACGCTGTTTTTGTTTTTTTTTTATATTTACAGCTGCCGGGGGAGTATTTGAAAAATTGAATGTGAATTCCAAACCTGGTTCCAAATCCAGTAGGGAAAGTGAGAACCCAGTAATGGCTGCAGTAACGTGTACATTTGGGAATGCTCAGAGGTCTCACCAATAGAGGGATATAAGGTTGTCCAAAACACCAAACACCAAAATATGCATTTTTAGTGGAAATACAATTTTTTTAGGGTTGATCACTTGGACTAAAAGTGAATCTCTTCATAATTTGTATTTTTTTAACCTAAAAAAGGATTTTTTTTTTTACATCCATAAATTCTCCTGGTTAAAATCATAAAAAGAAAAAAATGATGACAATCACATAAGGCGCTTTTCCACTGCATGGAACCGAATGGTTCGGCTCGCTTTTGTGCTTTTCCACTGCTGGTACCGCATGGTATGGTGTAAGAACGGTTCGGTGCGGTACGGCGGCGCTTTTCCACTGCATGGAACCGAACGGTACGGCTCTCAAAAGCAGTACCTACTCGATTGTGGTTCCAACAGGTACCATACCCAGTACCATATCCCACAATCCTTTTCATGCAGTCACTACTAGCCACACTGATTGGTCAGAGAATCCCACCCACCCCCTTGTTATCCCACCCACTTAACTTTAGTACTACTTTAGTGGAAAAGCAAACCATACCGTTACGTACCGAACCGTTCCAACACCGTACCATGCGGTACCAGCAGTGGAAAAGCAAACCGGGCCAAGCAGGGCCGAGTAGAGCCGAGCCGGTACTTGCAGTGGAAAAGTGCCAATAGTTACATGGCATAGATCACAGATTATCTCTCAGGGTCCTCAGGACAGATTGGTCCATCAAAGGATTGGTCTACCTTTTGCCAGTTATGAAATACCCCTACCATGGTCATCCAACTAGACGGTCAATGTAATAGCCTAGACCAGCCATTCTCAACCAGGGTTCCTCCAGAGATTGTTAGGGGTTACTCCAGCTGTGACCTCTAGACAGATTGGTCTGCCAAATTAATGTTCTACCTGTTACCAGTAAAGCTATACCATGGTCCCCCTGCTGGACACTTAAGGTCAGTGGGAATAGTTTAGATTAGCTATTCTCGACCAGGGTTCCAAGGCCAACACCACTTGACAGAGACAGCAGCATGACTTTAGTTATCTTTTTAGCTATCTGTAAGGGTGTCAAACTGGCCACCACTGTAAGGAGGGCATTCTTTCCACAGACACAAGTCGCTCCGTCTTAGAAAAAGGGTCCTGTACTACTTCGGGGCGACCTCGGAGCGACTTGCATAGACTTCCATTATGTGAAGTCCATGCAAGTCGCTCCGAAGTCGTGGTGCATGGGAATGCACAAGTCGCCCCCGAAGTAGTACAGAGTCGTGCCGCCCCAGTGTGAATCGAGCCTTAATTGCCACTGCTATATAAATACCTGTAATAAATACATTAAAAAAAGTAGTGGGCAGACTTGTTGGTGTCACTCATTTAGTGAAGATGCCGGCTCGATCACATGATACTAGAATAATGTCCAGATCCCCTCTGCCGTACACAATGTATTTATACTACCAATAGAAGCTAGATTGCAGCTTAGTATACCACTATTATGATGGAAGTGGAGGAAACCCACATATCTGTACTAGCCATGGAGCTTATCTATTACGCCTGGTAAACGTTTACTCTTCCATGCTTGATCCCAGTTGGGTGAGTGAGACTACATATGGCATGTGCAATTGAATTTACAACCTTTATCTTTATACTATGCATACTCACAGCTTGGGAATTCAGCAGCAGCTGGACTGAATTGTTTACAGAAGCGGTAGAACACACTAGGCCAACTGGGAGTTTTCGAGTATATTGATTAGTACGACTCGGAATTGACCGCCTCGTTCATCTGTAAAACTTATTTGGAGCTTTTCACTTTGCAGCCTGTTGTGTTTTGTTTGAATGGCAGAGCGGAATTCAGAGTATTGGACAATATGCTAACCGCATTAGCAGTCATTTAATTTAATATCGGATATTTTTGAGATATTTCAACCACGGAGCTTTAGTATTCTGCTGGGTAGGATACGTGATGCATATTTGTTTGTTTAAATCGACAGCGTTGTCTACTTTATCCATATAGCACAGTGGAAGTACTGATGGATTTACACAAGTTCATTTGATGCACTCGGGGCCAGGACAAGGGGTGGGCAGGAGGGATGGCTACGCTGGGCACTGTGGTATCATGTGAGGTAGGGGGGCTCCACAAGAAGATCGGGGGGGGAGGGGATTTGGGAGGCAGCAGGGGGTTGTGAAGAGTGGTGTTTTAGGGGAATTTGTGGAAGATTTGTGCAACGAGAGGGGATTTAGGGGGAATTTGTGCTGGGAGGGAGAAATTTGAAGTGGGGGGGGGGGGGGGATAAAGAGATGTGTACTAGGAGGTAAAATGTTAGAGGTAAAGGACTTGTGCTAGGAGAGATTTTTTATTTATTTTTTGGTGGGGGGGTCATCTGAGCTGGGGGGATGTGGGTGATGGGAGGGGGCAAAGATTTGTGCTGAGAGAGGGGATTTTAGCAGGGGGATTTGTATTTAGAAGAGGGGGAGGAGGAATATTTGCTTAGGGGTAAGCATTATGCAGATTAGTGCTCAGTGTTTTTGTGGGGGGATTTTTTCTGACACATAATGCTCATACATCTTGGTGGGGGGGCCTGGGTGCAGTTTGGTATGTTCGTCCTGGCCTCTAGATGACCTTGCCCCGACACTGGATGTACTGTGAGATACAATAATACATTTTTTTTTTACTTCTCTGTTTTATTCTTCCTTCCTCTACCAATACATGTGTATATACTATATATATATATATATATATATATATATATATATATATATATATATATATATATATATATATATATATATATATATATATATATTTGATTTTTTGTACTGTTACCTTAGAATTGGGGTGTCAAACACAATTTCATTGTGGGTCGCATCAGCATTATGGTTGCCCTTATAGGGTTGGTTGTATCTCCAAATATCACCCTGGCCACCCTCTCTGCTCTTCTCAAGACCTCCTATTCTCCTCCTCCCATGCTTGTCTCCAGGATTTCTCCAGAGCTTCTCCTATCCTCTAGAACTCTCAACCTCAATCTGTCTGGCTATCTCCTACTCTAGCTGCCTTCAGGCAATCCCTGAAAATTAATCTCTTCGGGGAAGCCGATCACACCTCCAACAAATCTCTTATCACTTCCATCAGCTCATTCCCCACAGTTACCTTTTGTACCACCTGCCCCACCCAATTAGATTGTAAGTTCTTCTGAGCAGAGCTGTTGTATTATAACTGTATTGTCTTCCTTTTATATTGTGGCGTCCGTGGTGACAACCGTCCAGTACAGGGGGAGAAAGGATTTTCCCTGTCAAAGTGTCGGAGAACTAAGCCACCAGATCAAGGACCCTCTCGTACCCCGGCTCAACAGGATCAGATTGTCTAGAGACTGAGGATCCTTTTCCCATTTCACCAGGATCTCTTTTTGCAGACATGTTGTGTGGAACTGCACAAATGGAACCGCCTCTAAGGTAGACACTATCAGGCCCAGCACCCGCATGCAAGCCCAAAGGGATGGCGGTCTGCTGGACAACAGAGCTGAATTGCTTCCTTCATTTTCTGGAGTTTTTCCAGAGGAAGAAACACTCTGGTTGAGGCCAAGTCCAGAGTCAGACCCAGATAGTCCAGTCTTGTGGACGGAAGCAGAGCAGACTTCTGAAGGTTCAGAATCCAACCGAACTCCCGCAGAGTTCGCAGAGTTATCTCCAAGTTGTCCACCAGATCAGTCGGAGAATCTGCTCACAAAAGAAGACCGTCCAGGTATCCCAGTACCGCGATCCCCCCGCTGACGAAACAATGCTAGTACCGGGCCAAAAGGTAACGCTACAAATTGATAATGCTCCTCGCCCACGGCAGAGGAAGTGCTGGTGACCGGCACATATTGAAATGTGAAGGTAGGCGTCCTTGATGTGGATAGAAGTGAGAAACTCCCCCTAATGTAGGGACACCACTACCATGCAAATGGACTCTATTTGGAACTTCTGTACCCGCACAAAGCAGTTTAGTGCCTTGAGGTCCAGAATTGGACATACCTTGCCTTCCTTTCTGGTAACTGTAAACAGGTTTGATAAAACCCCTGAAAACGCTCCAAAGTCGGAACCGGTACAATCACCCCTTGAAGTAGCAAGTCCTGCACTGGCCCAAAGAGACCCCGTAAGTGTTCTGGAAACAAGCGCAGGTTGGAAGGGAAGAACCTATCCAGAGGATAAAACCAAAATTCGAACTTGTAGCCGGACGGAATCACTTAGTGGATCCACTTGTCCTGTACCAGGGAGGTCTACAAATCCGTAAACCATCGAAGATGTCCCCCCACCCCAGATATGGGTGAGGGCACCCCTTCATGCAGAGGAAGCCTTTTCTGCAGTTCAGGAAGAGCCCACTCATGGCTTTCCAGACCAGGTACTCTAGGAACCTCCGTTGGAGGCCCTGAAGGGCTTAGTTCCTTTATCTTGAGACCCTGAGGGACCAAAAGGCCTCCAATGAGCCGAGAAGAATGGCCCCCATCTACGATGGGGTTCCTTGCCTTTGGAAGCCTGGGGAAGAAGAATACTCTTCCCCCTGTGAGGCCCTTAATGAGGTCATCCAAGGAAGCTCCAAACAGGCGATCTCCCACAAATGGGAGATCAGATAAGGCCTTCTCAGAAGTCTGGTCTGCAGACCAGCATTTCTGCCAGATAATATGCTGAAGGACCACTGCTGAGACAGACAGTCTAGATATCGAAGGAGCAGCATCCAAAGAGGCATCACAAAAAAACTGTAGCCCCTGGACCAACTAATCCGCCAGCTCCACAAAGGCAGGGGGAAGCTGTTCCCCCTCCAGGTCCCGGCATAAAATTTTAGCCCACACAGTCAGAGTTTGCGACACCAGATCCATAGTAAATATCAGTATAAGTGCTGAACCAGCCACAGTGAACATATGGCAGGCAAGAGCCTCTGACCCCCTAGCTGGATCATTAAAGGCCGGGGAATCCTCAACCGGATATAAGGCAGCTTTATTTAACCTCAGAACTAGCGAGTCCACTACAGGGGGGACCGTCTACTTTTTAGGCAGGGAATTCTACAGCATCGCAAAATGCTTAGGGACCGCAAAAGTGCGTTTTGGGCAACCCCACTGTTTTGTGACAATATTATCAAAGTAAGCGGGAAAGTGGAACACCCTCGCTGCCTTGGAGGGCCTGTGGGTGCCAAAAGGGACCGGCGCCTCCAACACAGCATCAGCCCCATCCTCCATCTTTAAAGTTTAGTGCACTGACACAATCAGTGCATCCTCCAGTGCCTTTTCATTCCCGGCTAGAGGAGCAGAGGAACAGATGGGGGGTAACAAGTCCGCTGAGGAAGGAGGGGAACCCGGGGTCCGACCGTCCCAGGGAGGAGCCCACATCCACCCCGAAATCCTCCAGGGGTAGAGGGGGGACAGCTACTTACCATAGCAGGAACAGGATGGGTACTGCTACTGACAGACCACTGCTCTATCAGAATGGGGGGGGGGGTGTCAGGCAGGGGGAACGCTGCGACTCAGGCTGTGGCCAGGATGTATGCACCCTCGTGAGATGTTTAACTCGCAGGCCAGTTGGGCAAAGAGCTGAGGCCTGCACGCGCTCACTAGCCAGACTGGGGGGACCCTCTAGATCTAGATTATCCAGTATATCGCCTAGTCCGGCAGTTGATTGTAGATTCTCACAGGAACAAAATAACAAAGATAGGAAAAAGTTCCATTCAAAATGAAAAAATTGGCAGGACCAGAGATCCCAGCAAGGAACAAGGTCCTTACTCCCTACTAGGCAGAAAAAAAACTGAGTGTCTATAGCTGAGAGTGGGAGTATAACCCCTGGGACTGCCCCATAGGCATAGCCAAGCCTTTTCCTGTCTAGTGTCCTACTCCTGTAGGGGGCGGTATAACCCAATGGTCAAAAAGATAAGGAGCTGAAAGTAAAAAAGATGGCGAATTTTTTCAAAATTGACGCTCTTTTTTTGTTTATAGCGCAAAATCTAAAAACCGCAGAGGTGATCAAATACCACCAAAAGAAAGCTCTATTTGTGGGAAATTGTTAGTTAAAGTAACACAGTGCTAAATCGCGAAAAATGGCCTGATCATTAAGGGTTTAAAACCTTCCGGGGCTGAAGTCTACCCATTTTTCCCATTTTTTTCTTCATGTTCGTTGGGTTTTCCTCTTGTCTACTACCAATATCAATGAATGAAAGAGAATATAGGAATGCTTTAAGAACATACCTAATAAGGGTGTGACGGAACCGCGACGCACACTGTGTCTGTGGGCTTCCGTCAGTATACTGCCTCCTTCAGCCTTGAACATAGATATCAAATATTCCAGCCGCCCCCATACAAAGCTAGCCGACAACTTAGCTTGTATAGGTTTTGGAACCTTCTCCTTTATTGAACATTCTCACACAGTTTATATACAGCATGGACATCCCCCTCCCAATCAAATTACCCCAACAGGTCAGGGGGTTGCCTGATTTCATTATCATATGCAGATTAAATTGTATACAGAAAAATAATTAACCTGAACTAATCTATCTAGCCATCTGGACAGAAACAATATGTGAATTCATTAACAATTAACAATGGAACAGACAGGCTTAACAGAATCCACATCACACCTCAATACACAGACAATAGGGAGAGCCTGTCTCTGATATTGAGGTACAATACACATAATCATAAGTGTAAACACAGAACCAATTTGAAGCAATCCAAACCATATTCTCAGTGTCCATTAAGTACAGTGCCTTGCTAAAGTATTCGGCCCCCTTGAACTTTGCGACCTTTTTCCACATTTCAGGCTTCAAACATAAACATATAAAACTGTAATTTTTTGTGAAGAAACAACAACAAGTGGGACACAATCATGAAGTGGAACGAAATTTATTGGACATTTCAAACTTTTTTAACAAATAAAAAACTGAAAAATTGGGCGTGCAAAATGATTCAGCCCCTTTACTTTCAGTGCAGCAAACTCTCTCCAGAAGTTCAGTGAGGATCTCCGAATGATCCAATGTTGACCTAATTGACTAATGATGATAAATAGAATCCACCTGTGTGTGTCATCAAGTCTCCGTATAAATGTACCTGCACTGTCATAGTCTCAGAGGTCCGTTTAAAGCACAGAGAGCATCATGAAGAACAAGGAACACACCAGGCAGGTCCGAGATACTGTTGTGGAGAAGTTTAAAGCCGGATTTGGATACAAAAAGATTTCCCAAGCTTTAAATATCCCAAGGAGCACTGTGCAAGCGATAATATTGAAATGGAAGGAGTATCAGACCACTGCAAATCTACGAAGACCTGGCCGTCCCTCTAAACTTTCAGCTCATACAAGGAGAAGACTGATCAGAGATGCAGCCAAAAGGCCCATGATCACTCTGGATGAACTGCAGAGATCTACAGCTGAGGTGGGAGACTCTGTCCATAGGACAACAATCAGTCGTATACTGCACAAATCTGGCCTTTATGGAAGAGTGGCAAGAAGAAAGCCATTTCTTAAGGATATCCATAAAAAGTGTCCTTTAAAGTTTGCCACAAGCCACCTGGGAGAAACACCAAACATGTGGAAGAAGGTGCTCTGGTCAGATGAAACCAAAATCAAACTTTTTGGCAACAATGCAAAACGTTATGTTATAAAAGCATCACAGCTCATCACCCTGAACACACCATCCCCACTGTCAAACATGGTGGTGGCAGCATCATGGTTTGGGCCTGCTTTTCTTCAGCAGGGACAGGGAAGATGGTTAAAATAGATGGGAAGATGGATGGAGCCAAATACAGGACCATTCTGGAAGAAAACCTGATGGAGTCTACAAAAGACCTGAGATTGGGACGGAGATTTGTCTTCCATCAAGACAATGATCCAAAACATAAAGCAAAATCTACAATGGAATGGTTCACAAATAAAACATATCCAGGTGTTAGAATGGCCAAGTCAAAGTCCAGACCTGATTCCAATTGAGAATCTGTGGAAAGAACTGAAAACTGCTGTTCACAAACGCTCTCCATCCAACCTCACTGAGCTCAAGCTGTTTTGCAAGGAGGAATGGGCAAAAATTTCAGTCTCTCGATGTGCAAAACTGATTGAGACCTACCCCAAGCGACTTACAGCTGTAATTGCAGCAAAAGGTGGCGCTACAAAGTATTAACTTAAGGGGGCTGAATAGTTTTTTATTTGTTAAAAAAGTTTGAAATATCCAATAAATTTCGTTCCACTTCATGATTGTGTCCCACTTTTTGTTGATTCTTTACAAAAAATTACAGTTTTATATCTTTATGTTTGAAGCCTGAAATGTGGCAAAAGGTCGCAAAGTTCAAGGGGGCCGAATACTTTCGCAAGGCACTGTATCTGTATTTCACTCCCAGTGACGGTGAGTACCATCACAAAGGGTATTGGCCAGGGCATTCCGACAAGGAATACGTTTAAAAAAGCTAAAATAAACTCTGGGTGGCTAAACTCCAATGTAAAAATGCATATAAAAATAAAAGAAAAAGGCCTTCAAGAAATACAAAGCTGAGGGGTCATTGGCAGTATCCCAGCATTACAAAGAATGCAATAAGAAATGTAAGAGCGCAATCAAGGTGGCTAAGATAGAACACGAAAAGCACACAGCGGAAGAGAGTAAAAAAAAAGAAATTCTTTAAGTATATAGATAGTAAGAACATATTCGCGCCATAAAGGATAATGAAGGGGATCTGGCTATAAAGGACAGTGAGAGGGCAGAGGTTCTAAATAAATCCTTCTCCTCAGTCTTCACAAAAGAATTGGGGGGATACAGTAACCTAGACTGTAATGTTAAAGTTAATACACGTCACAGGAAGCACCCTCATGATTAACAGAAGACAGACTCAGAACTAGACTCAAAAAAATTAACATAAATAAGTCACCGGGACCAGATGGCTTACACGTGAGGAAAATCAGAGTGGCAATAGCGAATATTCGAGCCTACACTTTTTTGAAGCCTATTAGAGCCTCTGGCTCTAATCACGTGCTTAAAAAAAAAAATAAACCCCATTGGAATCCATGCGTCCATATCGATTCCGGGGGAAGGGGGGCGGGGCCCCTGCACCCCCCCCAATGGACGGGCCGCCACTTCTTTTTATTACATTTTTTCACCTACAGAGTCACTTTAAAAATAAAAAAATTTGACTGGATGACCATATTAGGCCAAGAGTCACAAATCCAATAGAATAATTCCATGAAACCATCTAAAATACAGACAATGCTTCCATTGTTCTCCATGAAATGTATTCTTGGTACAGCTTGGGAAACAGAGGTTTGAGGTTTTAGCCAATCTGCAGCCACAGACCACAATGAGTTTTCCTAATAGTTTTAGGAAAAAAGAAACAAGTTTAAAGGGTTTAAAGGGATAGCGTAACAAGGCTGTCAACCATAAAACATAAAAGAACATTCTTAGGGAACTTTGCCTCTCATGCTTAATCTACAAGTAGCACTTGTCAAGGGGTTGAAAAACAAGGTTTAAATAATGGGTTCTCAACCTGTGCTCCTGATGCTTGTAACAGTCAGGAGCTTGCAATCAATTATGGGACTTGTAGTTCTGCAACAGCTGGAGGGCCACAGGTTGAGCACCCATGGTTTAAATTAGCCTCTCTCAACCTTTTTAACATGGAGCAACACTTGAAACAACTTTCCAGGATCGGGGAACACCTGCTTAATTACTTTAACTACAACTCATTGTACATTGGCATGATGGTCACTGGGAATACTCCTGCGGAGCGGAAGCCAATACCCAACAGTGATGACTTAGAGGCGGTGGCGACTGTTGGGGGACGTAAGAGAAACAAGGTTTAAATAATGGGTTCTCAACCTGTGCTCCTCATGCTTGTAACAGTCAAGAGCTTGCAATCAATTATGGGACTTGTAGTTCCGCAACAGCTGGAGGGCCACAGGTTGAGCACCCATGGTTTAAATTAGCCTCTCTCAACCTTATTAACATGGAGGAACACTTGAAACAACTTTCCAGGATCGGGGAACACCTGCTTAATTACTTTAACTACAACTCATTGTACATTGGCATGATGGTCACTGGGAATACTCCTGCGGAGCGGAAGCCAATACCCAACAGTGATGACTTAGAGGCGGTGGCGACTGTCGGAGGACATAAGAGAAACAAGGTTTAAATAATGGGTTCTCAACCTGTGCTCCTCATGCTTGTAACAGTCAAGAGCTTGCAATCAATTATGGGACTTGTAGTTCCGCAACAGCTGGAGGGCCACAGGTTGAGCACCCATGGTTTAAATTAGCCTCTCTCAACCTTTTTAACATGGAGGAACACTTGAAACAACTTTCCAGGATCGGGGAACCCCTGCTTAATTACTTTTACTACAACTCATTGTACATTGGCATGATGGTCACTGGGAAGAATGTTCCTTACATTGGTGGTCATTGGGAATAATCCCTTCTTACAGATAGCTAAAAAGATCATTGGGGTCAGTGGTTACTTAAATGAGAGGCAGGATGTGCCCATTGCGCGAGGAACCCATGGCAACCTCTGGAGGAACCTTAATGTTCCACCCTGGTTAAGAAAGGCTGGTTTAAATGATCAATTATTTTTTGTTTTTCCACAATGACTAGTGTGCACTCCCACCAAATAAGCCTAAAAGAGCCCATTTGTCCACAAAAGCTGAAAACAATTCACTGGGAAAGATATGCAGAATTTTCAGTACCAGTTAATGCCTCCGAAGATGTAAACCATGGATAGCTGGGTGACATCTCGGCAGATATATTTTGCCCTATAGGTATAAAAAGGGGAATTTACGAAGGTGGGCTATACGGGCTTTGAATCCTGCTGAACTGGCCGAGATTCAAACAGTGTATGGGCAGGCTGAATGTTCCAAGTTGATTGATCAACTTGGGTACAACCAGCATGCTGAGTTTTACCTTAGATTATCGCTAACGGTTGCTATAGCTGCTAGCAATAAACGCTGTCTTCTCCCAGTGGGGACGACTTCCCTCGCCCTCCCACTAGAAGACAATCATCCGGCAGGGGGATTTCCTGCATCAATACTGCCTTGATTGGGGAATCAAGTGAATTTTTTTCCTGCAACCACGGGTTGCAGGAAAGAAATTTGCTAAGTGTATGGCCAGCTAAAGCCTGGAGCAGCCAGAAACTAGAAAAGCTCTGCATTGTAACCAATCAGCTTCTCGCTTTCATTTTCCAAGCTTAAAGTGGTTTTAGAGGCTCAAGATTTTTTTATTTTATGCATTCTATGCATTAGGGTAAAAAAAGCTTCTTTGTACAGAAGCCCCCCTAATACTTACCTGAGCTCCATCGTGATCCAGTGATGTGCACGATAGCCTCGCCTCTCTGGGGACTCATTGGCTGAGACAGCAGCAGAATCCATTGACTCCCGCCGCTGTAAATCACAGCTAGTGAGCCACTGAGAAGAGAGAGGGGGAGGAGCCAAGCCACGGCTCTATTCCTGAATGGACACACAGAGCAGCAGCTCTGCTCAGGTGCCCCCACAGCAAGCTGTTTACTCTGGGGGCACGTGGCAGGAGGGAGAGGCCAGAAGTGCCGACGAGGGACCCGAGAAGAGGAGGATTGGGGCTGCTCTGTGCAAAACCGTTACACAGAGCAGGTAAGTGTAACATGTTTGTTATTTATTTTTTTTAACCACTTGCCGACCGCCTGCTGCATATATACTGTGGCAGGCTGGCTCGGCTGTGCGAATCGCCTGTATACGTACCTGTATGGCGATCCGCAGGACCGCTCCTGGGGGTGAGAGCGCAACGCCGGGGACGCGCACCTGCCCCCCCTAGGCAGCGGGGATGCTGATCCACGGGACCAGTGGCACCGATTGCCGCGGGGCACCCACGATCACTCCCCGCTGAGAGAGAAGAAGGGTCAGCTGTTGTAAACACAGCTGACCGTTCTTCTCCCTGCAATGATCACAGAGCGCCTGTGATCCTTCTATATAGGAACACAGGACTCTATGGTCATTTCACAAGTCCCTCCCCCATACAGTTAGAAAACACTCCCCCCTAGGCTCACACTTAACCCCTTGATCACCCACAGTGTTAAAGCGGTAGTAAACTCATAACAAAAAAAAAAAAAAAACCTGCATCGCATACTAGCTCATTATGAAACACTTACCTTAGAACGAAGCCCCGACACGGACCCTCGGACACCGCTGTGGGCGCTGACATGATCCCTCGGCGTCTCTTCCTGGTTCGGTGGCTCCGGCGCTGTGATTGGCCGGAGCCGCGATGACGTTAATCCCGCGCGTGCGCGCGGGAGTCATTTTCCAGCAATCCCCCGGACCTTCAGAGCGCATGCGCCGCACGCGGCTGCATGCAAAGCAAATATCTCTTAAACCGTGTAGGTTTAGGAGATATTAATTGTACCTACAAGTAAGCCTTATTATAGGCCTTATTATAGGCTTACCTGTAGTTAAAAGTAAAAAAAACGGTATACTACCGCTTTAACCCCTTCCCTGCCAGTGTCATTATTACAGTAACAGTGCATATTTTTAGCACTGATTACTGTAGTAATGTCACTGGTCCCCCCAAAAGCGTCAAAAATGTCAGTTAGGGGTCCGATCTGTCTGCCGCAATGTCGCAGTCCCGCTAAAAATCGCAGATCGCTGCTATTACTGGAAAAAAAAAATGACATAAATCTTTCCCCTAGTTAGTAGACGCGATAACTTTTGCGCAAACCAAAATACGCTTATTGGGATTTTTTTTACCAAAAATTTGTATCAGAATACAAATTGGCCTAAAATGATGCAAAAAAATAGATTTTTAAAAAAAATTTTGGGAATGTTATATAGCAGAAAGTGAAAAATATTATTATTTTTTCAGAATTGTCGCTCTTATTTTGTTTATAGTGCAAAAAATAAAAAATAAAAATCGCACAGGTGATCAAATAACACCAAAAGAAAGCTCTATTTGTGGGAAAAAAAGACATCAATTTTATTTGGGTACAGCGTCGCACGACCGCGCAATTGTCCGTTAAATTAACGCAGTGCCGATTCGCAAAAAAAATGGCCTGGTCATTAAGGGGGAAAATCCTTCCTGTCCAGAACTGGTTGAATAAAAAACTTGCCTTTAATATCACTTTAACTGAGAAAGCAGAAGCTAGAAGCAAATTGGTTATTATGACCTCCAATTGGCAGGAAGCATGAGCTGATTGGAGAAGAGGATTGGTTATTATGCATAGCAGCTCCAAATTTTTTTCTGGTCCGGTTTTAGTAATGCCCCCGCCCTCACCCCTCCAATTGGCAGGAAGCATGAGCTGATTGCAGAAGGTGATTGGTTATTAATGCATAGCAGCTCATGATTTTTTCTGGTCCAGTTTTAGTAATCCCCCCCCCCCCTCTCTCCGCCCCGCCCTCCCCGCCCTCGCCCCTTGGCAGGAAGCATGAGCTGATTGCAGAAGGTGATTGGTTATTATGCATAGCAGCTCCCAAATTTTTTCTGGTCCAGTTTTGGTAATCCCCCACCCCTCTCCAATTAGCAGGAAGCATGAGCTGATTGAAGAAGAGAATTGGTTATTATGCATAGCAGCTCCCAAATGTTTCTGGTCCAGTTTTAGTAATGCCCCCGCCCTCACCACTCCAATTGGCAGGAAGGATAAGCTGATTGCAGAAGGTGATTGGTTATTATGCATAGCAGCTCATGATTTTTTCTGGTCCAGCTTTAGTAATCCCCCCCCCTCCCCGCCCTCGCCCCTTGGCAGGAAGCATGAGCTGATTGCAGAAGGTGATTGGTTATTATGCATAGCAGCTCATGATTTTTTCTGGTCTAGTTTTAGTAATTCCCCCCCCCGGCAGGAAGCATGAGCTGATTGCAGAAGGTGATTGGTTATTATGCATAGCAGCTCCCAAATGTTTCTGGTCCAGTTTTAGTAATTCCCATCCCACCCCCCCCCCCCCCACACGCCCTCGTCCCTCCGATTGGCAGGAAGCATGAGCTGATTGCAGTAGATGATTGGTTATTATGCATAGCAGCTCATGATTTTTTTTCTGGTCCAGTTTTGGTAATCCCCCCCCCCCCCCCCCTCCAATTGGCAGGAAGCATGAGCTGATTGAAGAAGAGGATTGGTTATTATTATGCATAGCAGCTCCCAAATTTTTCTGGTCCAGTTTTAGTAATTCCCATACCACCCGCCCCCCCCCCCCCACACGCCCCCGCCCCTCCAATTGGCAGGAAGGATAAGCTGATTGCAGAAGATGATTGGTTATTATGCAGCTTTTCTGCCCGCCCCTCTAATTGGCAGGAAGCATGAGCTGATTGCAGGGCTACAGATCTGACTCAGCGGGGGGGCATGTAGGACTTCTGCAGAGAAACCGCTGCTTCCATACAAACAGCTGATAAAAGATCCGTATGATTCTAAAGACATCAGAAATTCATAGCAGGCATTGTTCGTTCTTCATAAGGACAAGAGATGATGGGTGCAATGGGCAGAGGTCTACCTGTCAGTGCGGCCAGGAAGCGGTGAACGTTGGCGGAGAAATTGTTGCGAATGCTCTCAGGCCAGCTGGTGTTCCCGAAGATGTAGGGGGCGTAGATCCCATTCATCAGCCTCAGCAGGGCAGCGGTGTAGGACCCTCTCACAGAGCCAAACTGCAAGTTTTCCTCCAGGTCCTCGGGGGTGAGGGGGGCCCGATCCTTACGTACAAAGTAAAAGAACTGCTTCATGTTCTGAAAAGAAGGTTTAGATGGAAGGTATTTATTATATGGCGCTATGTACGTTATCGTTTTTAACCACTTAAGGACTGAGCCCATTTTTGACACTTGTTGTTTACAAATTAAAATCAGTATTTTTTGCTAGAAAGTTACCGGTACTTTGTCCCCCAAACCTTATTTATCATTTTTTAGCAAAGACTTTTAGTAAAATGGCGGTCGTTGCAATATTTTTTGTCACACAGTATGACACGCAGCGGTCTTTCAAAGCAGTTTTTTGGGAAAAATCACATTTCACTGCATTTAAAAAAAACTAAACAGTAAAGTTAGCCCATTTTTTGTACAGTACCTTGCAAAAGTATTCGGCCCCCTTGAACTTTGCGACCTTTTGCCACATTTCAGGCTTCAAACATAAAGATATAAAACTGTAATTGTTTGTGAAGAATCAACAAGTGGGACACAATCATGAAGTGGAACGAAATTTATTGGATATTTCAAACTTTTTTAACAAATAAAAAAACTGAAAAATTGGGCGTGCAAAATTATTCAGCCCCCTTAAGTTAATACTTTGTAGCGCCACCTTTTGCTGCGATTACAGCTGTAAGTCGCTTGGGGTATGTCTCTATCAGTTTTGCACATCGAGAGACTGAAATTTTTGCCCATTCCTCCTTGCAAAACAGCTCGAGCTCAGTGAGGTTGGATGGAGAGCATTTGTGAACAGCAGTTTTCAGTTCTTTCCACAGATTCTCGATTGGATTCAGGTCTGGACTTTGACTTGGCCATTCTAACACCTGGATATGTTTATTTGTGAACCATTCCATTGTAGATTTTGCTTTATGTTTTGGATCATTGTCTTGTTGGAAGACAAATCTCCGTCCCAGTCTCAGGTCTTTTGCAGACTCCATCAGGTTTTCTTCCAGAATGGTCCTGTATTTGGCTCCATCCATTTTCCCATCAATTTTAACCATCTTCCCTGTCCCTGCTGAAGAAAAGCAGGCCCAAACCATGATGCTGCCACCACCATGTTTGACAGTGGGGATGGTGTGTTCAAGGTGATGAGCTGTGTTGCTTTTACGCCAAACATAACGTTTTGCATTGTTGCCAAAAAGTTGGATTTTGGTTTCATCTGACCAGAGCACCTTCTTCCACATGTTTGGTGTCTCCCAGGTGGCTTGTGGCAAACTTTTTTTTTTGAAAATTTGTTTTTATTGAATTTTTGCACAAAAAAAAACAGACAAGACAATGCCACGCAGGGCAACAAACATAAACAGTGACAACAGGTCAAACCCCTCCCATACCACCCCCCACCCCAGGCTCCATCCAGCACGTCCAGTGGAAAAACAAAGCATCCATCAGTAATAAAGATACCCCTCAAGACTGCTCCAATTATCCAGTAGTAAGGTCATAGAACATTATAGATTAGTCCAGCACAGAGCCCACTAGCAGCAACCCCATGGCTTAGTCAAAAAATAGAGAGACTTCTATACATGCAGTAAGAGCACAATGAACAGGAATATATCACCGACCGGCATGGCCATCCCCCCCCCCCCCAGACAATCCCGAACAGTAGCACATAGAACACTAAAGCTGATCAACGGAGGTCGAGGCCGGAGAGTCTATCCATGTTTTCCATACTTTATCAAACTTGCGGGGGCACCCCCTACTGAGATACGTGGCCTTATAGAGCGGAGTCACTTTATTAACCAAGCCTTTCCAGAAAAGGATCGTGGGAGCCAAGGGACTCTTCCAGTGTAAGAGCAGAGCCTTGCGCGCATAGAAAAGCAGCAAGCTGACCAGAGTACGAACGGCCCTCGCAGGGGCCAAGCCATCCACCAACCCCAAGAGGCAAACCTCCACGGAGCTGGGGACCGGAATCTTAACCACCTCCACAATACAAGCTAAGACGGACGCCCAATAGTCCTTGACCACCGGGCACCCCCAGAAGATGTGACTGAAGTCCGCCGGTGAATGGGAACAACGCCAGCACTCCGCCGAGGCCGTCTGATAAATACGTGCCAGCCTCGCCGGCGTGTAATAAATCCGATGCAGAAATTTAAAGTGAATCAGACGGTCCCTCGCAGAGACCAGGTAGGCGAAGGGTGAACTCCACATATCATCCCAGTCATCACCATCCAGGTCAGGCACCTCCTCCACCCAGCGTTCCCGACACCTACGTACAGCAGGCGGAGTGATAGCGAACAATTCCCTGTACAATTCTGAGAGAGGCTTCCGCATACCCGCCGCTTGTATCGCTGTTTCAAGAGCTAAAGCTTTAATCACAACCCGAGAGGAACCGAATTGTGCCACAAATGCATGGCGAAGTTGAAGATAGCGAAAAAAATACCCATTTGGAAGATCATAACGCGCCTTCAGGGCATCAAAGGAGCACAGCTCCCCACCAGAGACAATATCCCCCAGCAACTTCACCCCCTTAACGGCCCAGATGGCAGGATCAGGGATCGAGGCAAAATGAGGAAACTTGGGGTTCCACCACAATGGGGAGGCCGGGGAAACACCAGTGGCTCCTGGCTCCACCAGCACCTGCATCTGTTCCCAGGCTTTGATGGTAGAACGCATCGTTCCTGTCAGCTGAAATGTAGCCCTGGACCCTCGATGCAGTAAAAGGCGAAGACTCTCGTAGGAGCCCAAAACAGCCGCCTCCAGCACCGTGGCGGAGTCCCCATCGTCCCCTGCAATCCAGCGTCGCGCCACCACCCCCTGCCCAGCCAGGAAATATTTATAAAGATCAGGTAAAGCCAATCCCCCCTGACCCCAGGGCTCCTGCAACACCTGCAGACCAATTCTAGGAGGAGAGGTACCCCAAATAAAGGAACCTATCAGGCCATGAACGCGGCGGAAGAAAGAACGCGGGACCCATACCGGGGAATTTCTAAGGAAATACAGAAAGACAGGGAGAAGTTTCATTTTCACCAAGTTAATGCGCCCCAGAACCGACAAAGGTAAGTCGCGCCACACCTCCGCCCTGCGTTTAAAGACCTCCAGCAGTGGGTTAAGATTCAGAGTAAGATAATCCGCCACCCTCGCCGACACCCTGACTCCCAGGTAGGTGAACTCCGTCACCCATTTCAATGGTAGCGCCCCATCAGCTGCAGCAATGGCACCAGGATCAATAGGGAGCATATTGTGGCAAACTTTAAACGACACTTTTTATGGATATCTTTAAGAAATGGCTTTCTTCTTGCCACTCTTCCATAAAGGCCAGATTTGTGCAGTATACGACTGATTGTTGTCCTATGGACAGAGTCTCCCACCTCAGCTGTAGATCTCTGCTGTTCATCCAGAGTGATCATGGGCCTCTTGGCTGCATCTCTGATCAGTCTTCTCCTTGTATGAGCTGAAAGTTTAGAGGGACGGCCAGGTCTTCGTAGATTTGCAGTGGTCTGATACTCCTTCCATTTCAATATTATCGCTTGCACAGTGCTCCTTGGGAAGTTTAAAGCTTGGGAAATCTTTTTGTATCCAAACCTGGCTTTAAATTTCTCCACAACAGTATCTCGGACCTGCCTGGTGTGTTCCTTGTTCTTCATGATGCTCTCTGCGCTTTAAACGGACCTCTGAGACTATCACAGTACAGGTGCATTTATACGGAGACTTGATTACACACAGGTGGATTCTATTTATCATCATTAGTCATTTAGGTCAACATTGGATCATTCAGAGATTCTCACTGAACTTCTGGAGAGAGTTTGCTGCACTGAAAGTAAAGGGGCTGAATAATTTTGCACGCCCAATTTTTCAGTTTTTTATTTGTTAACAAAGTTTGAAACATCCAATACATTTCGTTCCACTTCATGATTGTGTTCCACTTGTTGTTGATTCTTCACAAAAATTTACAGTTTTATATCTTTATGTTTGAGGCCTGAAATGTGGCAAAAGGTCCAAAAGTTCAAGGGGGCTAAATACTTTCGCAAGGCACTGTATATTGAGAAAGATGATGTCACGCCGAGTAAATAGATACCCAACATGTTACGGTTTAAAATTGCGCACACCCTGGCGACAAACTATGGTCAATAAAAATCTCCATAGGCGTTGCTTTAAAATTTTTTAACGGTTACCAGTTAAGAGTTACAAAGTAGCTCTTTTTTTTTTTTTAATTATTGCTCTGGTGATCGTGGCGATACCTCACATGTGTGGTTTGAACAGCAATTTCATTTGCGGGCGTGACTTCCGTATACATTTTCTTTCGTGTGCGAGCTCATGGCGATGGGGGCGCTTAACAATTTTTTTTTTTATTTTTTTCTAATTTTAGCACAGGTTTTTTTTTTTTTTTTAAATCTGATCACTTTTATTGTTGTCACAAGCAATACAATGTTACTATGGATTCCATGAAAGGAAGCCATTTATTATTTATAATTGTCATGTGATCTGCTGTAATTGGCCACAGCGATCACATGGTACCGGCAGTGGGCCAGTACAGTGATCAGTTATAGGCTGCGTCAAGGGGACACAGCTGGTGACAGATCGCAACGCAGCGCGGCCCCGCGTGAGGCGTGTTTTGGGAGAACGTTGTTTGACGTCCACCTGGAACAATGAAAGTCCTGCCCAGTCATCATAGGACTATGCGGCAGCCAGTGGTGTATTTAGGTTTTGTGCTGCCCTAGGCCTGACTAAACTTGTGCACCCCCTAATTTACATATGACCCACCCCTTCCTGTAAAGGCCATGTCCCTTACTTTTTATGACCCCCCTGTCATCTGTGAACCACAGACCAAAAGTCTATCAGTGCCCATCAGCGTAGCCTCATCAGTTCCCATACGTTCAGCCTCATTAGTGCCCATCTGTGCAGCCTTATCAGTGCCGACTCATTACTGTTCATCAGTGTAGCCTCATCTCTGACCACTTTATGGGGGTGCCAGACTGATTTGCCTCCTGGACTCTTCCCTCTGGCCCAATTTACCCCATAAGACTGGCACTATACTAAAAGTGTAGCGCAAGCCGGCGGGGAACCTTTTCGTGCAGGACCCGGGAGGAGGCTGTTTTTTTTTGTGCAGGGTGCAGCTTTTTTGCTGCCCCCCTGCAAAGTGCCGCCCTAGGCCTGGGCCTTGTTGGCCTAGGCCAAGATATAGCACTGGCAGCAGCTGGTTAAAGCCTAACTGAACCCTTAGTTTAAATCAGCTAAATGCATTCTAAGTGCACCAAAGTAAAAGATCTAAAGCAGCCACATCCTGAGTAAAGAAGCCTGACCCCTGCCAGCAAGCTGCAGAGAAAGACCTTTGTTCTCTGTGTGGAAGCAGTAATCTCTCTGCAGAGGTCAGACTCTCTCCCTATTGAATCAGAACTATAGCTCTGTAATTAACAGAGCTCCTGATCCAGATCTCTAACTCAGAAGGGGGCACGTCGAATCTCTGCGAGGAGACCACTGCTTCCACACAGAGAGCAAGGGTCCTTCTCTGCAGCATGCTGGCAGAGGACAGGCTTTTCTAATCAGACTGTGGGGGCTTTTATGCTGCAGTAAAGGATCTTTGCTTTCTGAGTGCAAGCAGTGGCCTTGCAGAGGCTTCACATATTGGGGTAGGCAACCTTGGCTCTCCAGCTGTTTTAGAACTGCAAGTCCCATGAGGCACTAAAAGTCTCTGAGAGCCACAGGCATGCCTCCCCAAGGCAGAGGCATGATGGGATTTGTAGTTTCAGCACAGCTGGAGAGCCAAGGTTGCCTACCTCTAGAACCAGAGCTCTCCAATCAGCAGGCAACATGAACTTTGCTAATTGCAGCGCTACAGTTCTGACTCAGCAGGTGGTGTGTTGGGCCTCTGCAGAGAGACCGCTGCTTCCACACAGAGAGCAATGGTCCTTTTCTGTAGCATGCTGGCAGGGGATGGCCTTTTCTGCTCAGGCTGTGGCTGCTTTAGAAATAAAATAAATTATAAGGCATTGAACCCCCCCCCTTTTTTTTTAAACCTGTAAACGGAGTATGCAATTCAGCTTTAACTAATGCTGTAGAGTCATTTTTTTATTTGTCCAACCTAGATCCTGGCTTAATCTGTTGCCTCCGACGGCACGCAAATATGCGGCCTCTCCGGTGGTGGGCCTTGGCGCCACATATTTGCGTGCCACTTTTCAAACAAAGCTGTGCCGTGAGCATGCGCCCTGCACGCTCCAGCCACAGTTACCGGCGGCTAACGCCAAGCTTTCCGATCATGTGACTGCCGTGACAGCCAATCACAGCGATCATGGACCCCGCCCTGCCTCCCAGCATCTAAAAACCTTTAAGGCTCTGCACACACCAAGGCGTTCTGGATTGCGGGCAAAATCGCCGTGGTTCTGCCCGCAATCCCGAATTGCCGCAAAACACAGGACGTGATTGTGATCCCCGTTACTTTCAATGGTACCCTGATTTTGTTGGAATTGTCGCCCGCGTTCCTGAATCCCCGCAAAACATGCGACACGCTTGCGATTCTCATTAGTTTCAATGGCGCTCCGATTTCGGTGTGATTTTGCCACGACTGTCACCCGACAAATCGCAGTAGACTTTGTGCCGCGATCAGGGTGCCATTGAAAGTAACAAGGATCGCGAGCGAGGAACTTCTTTTGAATGACAGGCATCTCGCGATTCTGTTTGCACGATTTTACCGCGATTGGTTGGGCAACAATCGCGGCCAAATCGTGCTGTGATTGGGGTGTCATTAAAAGTAACAGGGATTGGAAGCGCGTCCCACGTTTTGCGGGCGATTTGGGATTGCAAGCAGAATCACGGTAATTTCACCCGCGATCCGGAACACCATGGTGTGAACGGAGCCTAAAGGGCTGGGAGGCGCCGGTGCCAAAGGGTTATTAGGCAAGGATACATCTCAATGAATGTTTTTTCTTTTCATTGGAAAACGAGTGGCATAAATGCCCAGAGCAGCTGTATACTTTCAATGGCACCCCGATCGCGGCACGATTTTGCAGCAATTGTCGCCGGCGATCCTGAATCGCCGCAAAATGCGGGACTCGCTTGCAATCTACGTTACTTTTAATGGCACCCTGATCGTGGCGTGATTTTGCCGCCAGCAAATCGCAGTAAACTTAATGCTGCGATCAGGGTGCCATTGACAGTAATGGGGATCGCAAGCACCTCCCGCATTTTGCCGCGATTCGGAATTACGGGCAGAATGGCGGCAAAATTGCGCCGTGATTGGGGTGCCATTGAAAGTAACCGGGATTCCAAGCGAGGAACTTGTTCTGGGCGATGCGATTCTGTTTGGCGGGTGACAAGCGTGGCAAAATCGCACTGTGATCAGGGTGCCATTAAAAGCAGGGCTTTTTTTCAGCTGGAACTTGGTGGAACTCGGTTTTAACCACCTTTGGCTCAGGCTCTCTGTTCTCTGCTCACCACTATCGCTTTGTCTCCCAATGGCTCCCCCAGATCTGATATTCCGAGTGGATCCCACTGAATGCAGGATAGGGACAGGGGAGATGCAGGTGCCCGGGGTGCAGTGTAGATGGTGACACCCTCACTAGATGATCTCTCCGAGTGTGAGAGAGGCGGAGCCAAATACAGTGTGTGGGGAGGTATTAGAGCCGACTTGGTGCTCGATTTTGGCGGCATAATTTTGCAGCAATTGTCGCCCGCGATCCTGAATCGCTGTAAAACGCGGGGCGTGCTTGCGATCCCTGTTACTTTCAATGGCACCCTGATCGTGGTGTGATTTTGCCGCAACTCTCACCAGCAAATTGCGGTAAACTTCGTGCAGCAATCGGGGTGCCATTGACAGTAACAGGGATCCCAAGCGTGGAACTTGTTTTGGGCATCGCAATTCTGTTTGGCGGGTGACAGGTGCGGAAAAATCGCGCTGCGATCGGGGTGCCATTAAAAGTGATAAGGATCGCAAGCGCATCCCGTGTTTTGCGCCGATTCGGATTGCAGGCAGAAACACTGTGATTCCGCCTGAGATCCGGAAACGCCATGGTGTGAACGGAGCCTAAAGGGCTGGGAGGCGCCGGTGCCAAGGGGGTTAAACTAAAGGATACATCTCAATTAATGTTTATCCTTTTCATTGGAAAACGAGTGCCATAAATGCCCAGAGCAGCTGTATATTTAATGGCGGCACGATTTTGCAGCAATTGCCGCCTGCGATCCCGAATCGCCGCAAAATGCGGGCTGTGCTTGAGAACTTCCGTTACTTTCAATGGAACCCTTATTGTGGCGTGATTTCGCTGCGATTGTTGCCGGCAAATCACATTAAACTTTGTGCCGCGATCAGGGTGCCATTGACAGTAACTGGGGTCGCAAGCACGTCCCGCGTTTTGCAGCTGTATACTTTCAATGGCATCCTAAACGCGACACGATTTTGCAGCAATTGTCGCCCGCGATCCTGAATCACCGCAAAACGCCCAGAGCAACTGTATACTTTCAATGGCACCTCCATTGCGGCACGATTTTGCAGAAATTGTCGCCCGCGATCCTGAATCGCCACAAAACGCCCAGAGCAGCTATACACGTCAACTGGAAGAATTGTTTTACATACAGTAGTGGTGGATTATCAATGGGGGTCATTTAATAAATGCTAAGACCTATGTGTTCC